>NC_142933.1:115503879-115538879 GCF_046866305.1 Octopus bimaculoides | reverse complement strand
TTATTATTATTATTATTATTATTATTATTATTATTATTATTATTATTATTCATTAGCATGGCAGACAAAATATTTAGCAGCATTTCATCTGTCCTTACTTTCTGAGTTCAAATTCTACTGGGGTCAACTTTGCATTTTTTTCCTTTCAGTGTTGACAAAATAAGTACAAGTCAATGCACTCTGATTGGTGTAAGTGACTAGCCCTCTTCCCCCAAAATTTCAGGCTTTATCATAGAAGAGGATTATTTCTATAAGCCCTAAGTGATAAATGGAGAAAGCATTTTTATTATTATCATTATTGTTGTTATTGTTATTATTGTTATTATTATCATTATTAATAGAAACTGTTTACTTTAAAGTTTTGTTATTAAACAAGCTTCTCAAAACATTGAGAAGCCACTTTTAATGGAGAAACCTTGAAATGAACAGTCACTATTAACAATTTTATACATACATGCACACACACACACACACACACAAACACACACACATACATGCATGCGCATGCACACACGCACACGCACATACACAATCTGTCTTTGCACTCTTTGTCTGTACATTCATAAAACTATAAAACACCAATAAATAATATATGTGTATATAATTAAATAAGCTAACCAGTTCTCTTTTTGTTATGTTATGGATTTAGTAAGTAAAACCTATATGAAAGCACTGAAAGTTCCTATAACTACTAATTATATTTTTTTTAAATTTTTATTAAAATATATTAAATTTTGATTAGTAAAATATAATTGTCTTTATTTGATTAAATCTACAAAACTATCTATTGTTCACTGTTTTATTAAATCTTGCTTTTTCTTTCTATTCTACAAATCATTTTTGGTTCTCATGTTAAGAACACTAAAACTATTGTTTCCTAGCTTATGATTATATCACTAGTACTAGAACTGGTTATATCAGTACCAATGCTTGATTGGTACTTTATTTCATCTACAGCAGTATAGTAAAAGGTAAGTGTTGTGTTTCACTCACTTAGAAAATATACTGAATGTTCGTAACTGCAAGTTATACAGCTCACTTCTGAGGGCCACACTGTACAGTTCCTAGCATTATCCTCCACATGTGTCATGGTATCGCCCCTTTTATGGCTACCAGCTCATCCATATCTCATCTCATGATTTCAACATGGTTGCATGAGACTTCCCTTGAGAGTTCTATATATATATATATATATATATATATATATATATATATATACATCAGGATGCCAAAATCAGCAACCCAATGCAACTATCACAGTAAGCCTGAGATTTGAACTCAGAATGTAGAGGACTAACACTAAATACTGCAAGGCATTTTAGTTCTTGCTCTAATGATTCCACCAATCTATTGTCCTGAAAATATTGGAGGTATTGAAACAGAAGAGAGAAAATTGAAATGTCTTTAAAAATGTGAAATAAATACAATTTTCAATCGTAAATATTGTCCTTTTCATATACACACACATATACATATATGGTTCACATAAGATTTCTGGTGGGGTGGGGTCCACACAACAAAATATTAAATGGGGGTTTGCAACAGTATCAAAAGGGCCCTGGAAAATATATTGCTTCAGATGTATGTATTGGTATATATAGCAAGAAACAGTTAGGTTTCTTTCTCTAATTTTAAATTATCCAATCTACACAAGTTAATGTGTGCAAAACAAAATGGAAATTTTGAAAGAAGTTTCTATAAAACTAGTTTTTAAAAATAGAATGGCTGTGGAGGTCCACCAGAATAAAATAGTAATCAAAGGGATCCATAAATAAAAAATGGTTGAGAACCCCTGATGTATATGTGTGGTTGTTGGTGTCTCCTTGTCTTGATGTCATGTGATAGTTGTAAACGAGTGGGTGATCGGAGCAGCAATTAAGATGAATGTCAAATGATGAGGGTTTGCAAAATAACGCTGTCACTAAGCAGCCTTCTAAAAACTTAACTTTTGTATCCTTAAAAATTGATGCTAGTTTTTGAAAAGCTTCACAAGAATTTTATGTTGGACTTAAAGTAGTAGTTTTGTGTGAAGCTGTCACAAAAATACAGAAACTTTACATGTCTATCTGGCATTTCTTTCCAAACAAATAAAAAAAAAATCATCAATGAACCATAACTAGAGTATTGGTTCATGACCATGCAGTGATTTAAATGCCTTTAGTCACTGATGTTCAAAATGTTATGATTTATACAGAAAGTGGGATCTGTAATGAATCCCATTTGGTATACACAGCTGAATGCACAAAGCACAACTTGATTTATGTTGGTTGCACAAGAGAAAAATTTAACAAAAGATTTAATGGCCATAGGTATGACATGAGGCATAATAATACTATTTCAATGGAAGTTGCAGAGCATTTTACATCAAACAACTGTAAATCTGTTGAATATCTGAAAGTACACATTCTCAGAAAATATACTGACTCTACTGAACTTTCAGTCCACATGAAGTGAGTTACTAATGTCACGACCTGGCGGGCTGAAAAATGTCTGGAGAATTCCATCAGGTTTATATAAAACATTTTAGCTAAGTATTCCTTTTCTTTCTTTTTTTCTTGTTTCTGCTAGTTATGAACAAGCAAAACTTGATAGTGTCTTTTTGTCTGAGTAGAAATGCAGGAGAGTCCAGCTGAAATTTTGAATTTCTGCATTTCTATATAAACTTGTATTGTAAACTATTACTTTCTCCTTAAAACCAGAATTCATTTTAGGGAATACGAGCTCCCACACACATCCACCTTTCATGGGCAACTTCCAGATGATGTGTCAATAAGGTATCATCAATGTAATTATCTGACCTCTAATTACTTTCTCACTTTTTAGAAAACCAAAAGACACATTAGTTTATGAATAGAAGGGTTGGTCATGATTATAATGTCTTTAACCCTTTAGATTTAAGCTGAATATTCTACCTCTTTTATGTTCAAACTAGCCAGATCCAGACTCTCACACCTATCTGACAATGTTATTCTAAAAATAAACAATCACATCTTCAAAATTTGGAAGCTACAATATACTACATACTCTTTTACTCTTTTACTTGTTTCAGTCATTTGACTGCGGCCATGCTGGAGCACCGCCTTTAGTTGCAAAAATCGACCCCAGGACTTATTCTTTGGATGCCTAGTACTTATTCTATCGGTCCCTTTTGGCGAACTGCTAAGTTACGGGGACGTAAACACACCACCATCGGTTGTCAAGCGATGTTGGGGGGACAAACACAGACACACAAACACATACACACATACATACATATATATACATATATATATATACATATATACATATATATACATATATACGACGGGCTTCTTTCAGTTTCTGTCTACCAAATCCACTCACAAGGCTTTGGTTGGCCCGAGGCTATAGTAGAAGGCGGCGAGCTAGCAGAAACGTTAGCGAGCTGGGCGAGATGCTTAGAAGTATTTCGTCTGTCGCTACGTTCTGAGTTCAAATTCCGCCGAGGTCGACTTTGCCTTTCATCCTTTCGGGGTCGATAAATAAAGTAGCAGTTACGCACTGGGGTCGATGTAATCGACTTAATCCCTTTGTCTGTCCTTGTTTGTCCTCTCTATGTTTAGCCCCTTGTTGGCAGTAAAGAAATATATAGTAGAAGACACTTGCCCAAGGTGCCACGCAGTGGGAATGAACCCGGAACCATGTGGTTGGTAAGCAAGCTACTTACCACACAGCCACTCCTGCACCTATGATTATTTTTTTTAAATGTGAATAAATAAGCATTGATTTCATGAATTAATCTGAATGCGAAAGGGTTAATCTAAATCAGGGCTGATCAAGGACTAATCAAAAACAACAACAGCAACTGCTACATGATGAGTCAACAAGGAAGCTTCTATGCAGGTATACAACCTGCAAGAAATAGCAGCCAAATTTTTCCAAACGACACCATAGTATCTTAGAAAAAAATAATGTAATTTTGTGTACATTGTCTGAAAATAAGATGAGATTTTTATGGTTGGAGTAGCAATTACTATAAATATAACCAGAAACAACAATGCCTCCAGAAACGACAACGACACTAATAATAACAACAACAACAACAGCCACAGCTAAAACCAACAACAACAATACCCAAATGAAAATATTCCTTTACTATACATCTTTTTGTGACATTATCTGAAGCTTTATTCCTCTAGAAAGATTATATTCTTAATAACGATCAATCTGAATGAACATATAATCAACAAATTGGCAAATTCGTTAAATCATCAGGTGAAATGCATTACAGTATTTATTCCGGTTTCTTGCATTTTGAATTCAAATCCCACTGCAGTCAACCCCGCCTTACATCTAAGGTGGTGGGCAGGTGAGATCATTAAAGCACTGGATATCAATACCTTGTGGTATTTTATTCCCACTCTTTGTGTTCAGGGTTTGAATCCTGCTGAGCCTATGCCGATATTAGATTTAATCCATCAGTCAATTTAACATCCCATTTGATCCTTCAGGGCCTACAAAGTTACAAGCATTTAGGCTTGATAATACCTTCTTCATTCCCCCCATACACACCTACCCACCCACCAGTCTTGGAGGCTTCATGAAAGATCATGAACACTACCTTACCTTCTTGACTAAAGTCATGCACTTTTTTTATAACCAAGAAAATTTTCAGCTCTGAGTAACTTTAAGACCCAATTATGTTACAAGTAGCTAAGTGGTTAGGGTATTCAGCTTACACCTATAAGGTTGTGAGTTCAATTCCTGGCAGTGCATTGTGTCCTTGAACAAAACATTTAATTTCCCATTACTCCAGTCCACACAGCTGGCAAAAATGACATGTACCTGTAATTTAAAAGAGCCAGCCTCATTACATTCTTTGTCACACTGTACCTCCCTGAGAACTACATTAAGAGTATGCAAGTCCGTGCGGTGCTCAATCACATGTGCATGAATTTCATGAGCAGGCTGTTCTGTTGATCTAATCAACTGGAACAGTCATCATCTTAATTGACAGAATGCCAGGTCATGTTCTACAATATAGAGATAGTTTAATTCTTAGGATAGGACAAATTCTTTGATTGTTGGACTTGGAAAAGGTGTAGGGAAAATACACGTGATCCTTGTTTCAAAAAAATACAGAATGGATAATATATCTCACTAATTTGAAGTGCAGAAAAATAGAAGTGGCAATTTAGAAGATGAAGCATGATTATGATTATTATATTGTAATTTCCCTTCTCTGTAATTAAGTTTTATTTTTATGCTGAGTATTAACATTTTATTTCCCATTGGTTTCCTATAGTATAATTAGGATTTTAAACGACTTCTTTCTCATTAATACCACATGGCATGAAAATCAATTTTATCCAAATTAAAAATTCCGTTCAACATTTTCTGATAATAATTACTTTATTATTTTATTATTTTCTATAATTAAGGCAGTAGAATGGCAGAAATACTTTGATTTTTTTTTTTATGGCTTTATCAGAGAAGGATATCACAATGCCTGTGGCCTTTCTTACAATGTTCTTGAGACTAATGGGGTGAGAGAAAGAGAGGAAGAAATGGGGGACATGTTCCAAATATCTGCAACTGAGTGGACAGTCCTAAAAGCACCCAAGGGTCAGATAGGGGTGTTAAATTGGGTGACTGATTAAGTCTCCTATGGACAAGTATGGTCCATCTGAAGGGATTCTGTATGGTTTTCATCTACCCAAATTTCACTCACAAAGTTGTGTGGTTAACAATATTTAACTAAAATGCCATGAAGTGGGAAACAACGCAGGACTTGTGATTGAAAAGCAAACTTTTTAAACCAGTCATTTGTTATAATTTGTTTACTCTGAGCTTATTTCCTCCTAGAATATCAGATATGTTCTGTTCATAAGTGCTTGAGAAAATAAGCATTGGTAGTATATTGAGGGTTGATCAGTTATCCTTCCCTAGTATTTTTAAATTCAGTGTTAATGTAAGAGATCATTGTTCTTCTAACTGGAAGGATAACTAATTATATGTATATGTACATACATACATACGTGTGTGTGTGTCTAGCTGTATGTATGTATGTATGTATGTATATATATGTGTATGGGCATGTGTGTCTTTGTGTCTGTCCACTGCTTGACAAATTATGTTGGTTTGTTTATATCTGTGTAACTTAGCAGTTTGGCAAGATAGACTGATAGAATAAGTACTGAATAAGTGTTACTTTCTTCCACTAATCTCTACCCATCATCATTCTGGTATGTTATTTGAATTTGAATGCATCATCTTGAAGCATTCCAAGAAGAAGACAACTATTCTCTCTTCAGGTGCCTGTAGATACCTAACATGATTTACCTTAACAATATGTTTCAGTATAAACGTGCATATTTTAATTCAAATTTTTCATATTTACAAATTAACAAAGAATTTTATATAAAAATATCAAATCATAGAATAGACAAATACAGGAATGCTTGTATAGTTAAGAAGTTTGCTTAACAATTATGTTGTTTTAGGTTCATTTCTGATGCATAACACCTTGAGCGACTGACTTGGACATTAAATCAAGTTGATTACAGCCTTAAGAGTGAAATTTGATATATACAAATTGTGTGGAATCCCTGTCTAATAATCTGTTCTTCCTCCTCTATGGCAGACCTGATCTCTTACCCAGTTTAACATAACATTCTTATCCTTGAGATCTTTCAGTGGATTCCATCTTATTACAAATATTCTGATCTGGTCTCTAGTCTGAAGACAATTACTTCCTTTCATCTTGAAAAAAGGTCATTGAGACTGCCCTTCCTCCTCTGACTAAATTCTTAAACAAAAAGTAAAAGAATATGGTTTTCTATTTTGCCAACAAACAGCTGTGGTGAAAAAAAGAAAGGTTGGAGATGGCCTATGTTCCATTGGAACAAAATATTATTCAAACTCAAACATATGTATAGACACAGGTCTATCTCTGCAATTAAGAAGTTTGCTTTACACCAACATACTTTTCAGTTCAATGAGAGAGTGGACACTTTCATAAGAAGGTGAGGGAGAATAACAGATGGTTTATCCCTTTAGTGTTTAAAGTCAGAAACCATGGTCCAGGAAATAGATGGTAAATGTTTTTATTTTTCATTCCCTTCGAAATTTATCCCTAATAGTGGTTTGGATTTTGGCTATCCTATGATTGATACTTCTTATGTGTTTAAATGTATACTGTATTTATATGAATAATATATAGTCATTGACTAATTTTTCAATACGCCAGGCCACTGGTGGTAAAAATTTCTAAAATTTTTCTTACCCTGATATTATCAATTATATATATATATATATATATATATATATATATATATATATATATAAATTATCTTCTACCCTTTATTTGTTTCGGTCACTAGACTGCATCCATGCAGGGCACTGCCTTGAAGAATTTTTAGCTGAATGAATTAACAGAGTACTTATTTTTTTAAAGCCTGGTACTTATTCTATTGGTCCCTTTTGCCAAACTGCTGAGTTATGGGGATGTAAACACACCAACACTGTTTTCAAGCAGTGGTAGAAAACAAAAACTGACACAAAGACACACATACACACACACAAATACAAACACACACACACACAGAGGACAGGCTTTTTTCAGTTTCTATCTACCAAATCCACTCACAAGACTTTGGCTATAGAAGACTGCTCACAAGACTGAGGCTATAGCAGAAGATACTTGCCTAAGGTGCCACACAGTAGGAATCATGTGGTTGGGAAACAAACTTACATATATATATATATATAACCGTCAAAGAACTGCTCATCATAAAATCATGATAATATTTATAATTCAAGAAGATAAAAAAAATTTCGAAGATATTAATATTTGTCATTACATATTAAGCGTAATTATTAGAGTTTGTTATATTTCAAACCATTGTGAACAATGAAGGAAAATATGTCAGCCAATTGAGTTTACTTGTTGGCAGTCATCCATGCTATTTGGCTGGTATCTAACAGATAAATAGGAAATCTTAGTGAGGATTACATTGATCATCTAAAGAAAAATTAATACAATGAAAGGTATGTTTCCAAATAAATTATAATCTTATAGGTAACACCTCACAAGAGACCCAATTATAGTTTTAGAACACACACGCACACACACACGCACACACATACACACACACACATACACACACACATGTACATAAACACATACATATACTGCATATAGATATGTATACACAAAGATATAGGACTACACACACACACAATACAAATATATATATATATGTGTGTGTGTGTGTGTGTGTGTGTGTGTATATATATATATATATATATATATATATATATATTCTCTTATTTTTTTACTTGTTTCGGTCACTTGACAGCAGTCATGCTGGAGCAATGTCTTAAAGGGTTTTAGTCAAAGAAATCGACCCCAGAACTTATTCTTTGTAAGCCTAGTACTTATTGTATCAGTCTCTTTTACTAAACCGCTAAGTTACGGGGATGTGAACACACCAACACTGACTATCAAGTGATGGTAGGGAAACAAACACAGATACAAAGATACACACACATCATCATCATCATCATCATCATCATCGTTTAACGTCCGCTTTCCATGCTAGCATGGGTTGGACGATTTGACTGAGGACTGGTGAAACCGGATGGCAACACCAGGCTCCAGTCTGATTTGGCAGAGTTTCTACAGCTGGATGCCCTTCCTAACGCCAACCACTCAGAGAGTGTAGTGGGTGCTTTTACGTGTCACCCGCACGAAAACGGCCACGCTCGAAATGGTGTCTTTTATGTGCCACCCGCACAAGCCAGTCCAGGGGCACTGGCAACGATCTCGCTCGAAAATCCTACAGGAGCCAGTCAGGCGGTACTGGCAACGGCCACGCTCAAAATGGTGCATCTCATGTGCCACCCGCACAAGAACCAGTCCAGGGGCACTGGCAACGATCTTACTTGGCTTGCCGGGTCTTCTCACGCACAGCCCATTTCCAAAGGTCTCGGTCCGTAGTCATCACCTCGGTGAGGCCCAATGTACGAAGGTCTTGCCTCACCACCTCAGCCCAGGTCTTCCTGGGCCTACCTCTTCCACGGGTTCCCTCAACTGTTAGTGTGTGGCACTTTTTCACGCAGCTATCCTCATCCATTCTCACCACATGTCCATACCAGCGCAATCGTCTCTCTTGCACGCCACAACTGATGCTTCTAATGTTCAGCTTTTCTCTCAAGATACTTACACTCTGACGGGTATTCACATTGACATTACACATCCAACGGAGCATACTGGCTTCATTCCTTGCGAGCTTACGTATGTCCTCAGCAGTTACAGCCCATGTTTCACTGCCATGTAGCATGGTTGTTCGTACGCATGCGTCATACAGTCTGCCTTTTACTCTGAGTGAGAGTCCCTTTGTCGCCAGCAGGGGTAAGAGCTCTCTAAACTTTGCCCAGGCTATTCTTATTCTAGCAGCTACACTTTCAGCGCACCCACCCCCACTACTAACTTGGTCGCCCAGATAGCGGAAGCTATCGACTACCTCTAGTTTTTCACCCTGGAATGAGATAGAAGTTGTTTCCTGTTTGTTTGCAGTCTTTATTGCACCTGAACATCTGCCACAAACAAAAACTAACTTGCTAGTTAACCTGCCTTTGATGTTGCTGCACCTCTTATGTGTCCATAGCTTGCACCGGGTACATCTTATAGAGTTACTACCTACTCCTTTTCTACATACTGAGCAGGGCCATCTACCTGAAGGGGTTTGTGTTTTATCTACCTTCCTACTTATTAGGATTTTGGTTTTAGCTAGGTTGACTCTAAGGCCCTTCAATTCTAGACCTTGCTTCCACACCTGAAACTTCTCCTCTAGTTCTGATAGTGACTCCGCAATTAGGGCAAGGTCATCAGCATAGAGGAGCTCCCAGGGGCAACCTGTCTTGAACTCCTCTGTGATTGCCTGGAGGACTATGGTAAATAATAGGGGGCTGAGGACGGAACCTTGGTGGACCCCTACCTCTACCCGGAATTCATTGCTGTACTCATTTCCAACCCTCACCTTACTGGCAGCATCTCTGTACATGGCTCGCACAGCTCTCACTAACCATTCTTCTATCCCAAGTTTCCTCATTGACCACCAGATAAGGGATCGGGGGACCCTGTCAAAGGCTTTCTCCATGTCAACGAAAGCCAGGTACAGAGGTTTATCCTTAGCTAGGTATTTCTCTTGCAACTGTCTCACTAGAAATAAGGCATCAGTAGTGCTTTTACCTGGCACGAACCCAAACTGCATCTCATCTAAATTGATTCGCTCCCTAATTAGTTGGGCTATGACCCTCTCTGTAACTTTCATAACCTGATCTAACAGCTTGATGCCTCTGTAATTATTTGTATCTAAAGCGTCCCCTTTACCTTTGTAGCAGTTGACTATGATGCTGCTACACCAGTCATAGGGTATGACTCCTTCGTGTATCACCTGGTTCGTAATACGGGTGACTAGGCTATAGCCAACACTGCCAGATATTTTGAGCATCTCTGCAGTGATTCCTGATGGGCCGGGGGCTTTCCCGGTCTTCATACTCTTAATTGCTTTATCTACCCTGGTACTATCAACTCGGATAGCTGGTCCCTCTATTGGGTCGACATAAGGCAGGCTCTCTTTCTCCCATTCATTCTCTTTATTAAGCAATCTATCGTAGTGGCATCTCCAGACCTCTTTCTTTGCATCCTCATTTAATGCAAGCGTACCATCATCCATGCGAACACATTTCTCTCCTACAACATCACTATTCTCTCTCCTACACTGTCTTGCAACACGAAATACCTCGAGTCTTTGGTCCTCACAGCGCAGAACATTGGCAAATCTTTCCTTATCTGCTTCCCCTCTGGCTAAATAAACCTGTCGCCTAGCCTCCCTTCTGGCACATTGGTACAATTCCCTGCTACCACCGTTCTTCCAGTCCTTCCAAGCTTGTTTCTTTTGTCTAATAGCCCTGTCTACCTCCTTGTTCCACCACCACGTTACTCTGGGTTGGGAGGGGACCTTACACCACCCACAAATCTGGTCGGTGGCTTTCAACAGGTTGTCCCGCAGAAATCTCCAATTGTCTTCCACGTTGTATGATGCTATATCCCCTTCTATTTCGTTAAATGCTTCAAGTAACTTGTCTCTAAGTCTCTGTCCGTTTGCAGGGTCTTTAAGCTTCCACACCCTTCTTCTCCAAGCCTGTCTAATTCTGGGCACCCATTTTGCCTTAATCCCAAAGTCGCTAACTACTAATCTATGTTGTGGGGTACATTCTTCGCCAGGGTAGGTTTTGGCATTTATAAGCCGCCCTCTTTCCCTATTTCTGGCGAGGATGTAGTCGATTTGGCTAGAGTGTCTGCCGGAGCGGTAGGTGACTAGGTGACTGGCAGGTTTCCTGAAGTTGGTATTGCAGACCATAAGATTGGTTGCATCACAGAACTCCAGCAGTCTGGTTCCCTCCTCGTTGCGGGAACCGAAGCCATAGCCTCCATGTATGCCATGGAAGCCCCCAGCACGACGTCCGACATGACCGTTGAAGTCTCCAGCCACAAAGAGAAGGTCCCTGTCACTCGTCGACGAGGTAGTTTGCAAGAGGGTGTCATAGAATTGGTCTTTCAGACCATCTGGTAGCCCAGGTTGAGGTGCATAGGCTGAGATGACAGTAGCTAATCTATGATGAAGCACTAGTCTGATCTTAAGTACTCTGTCACTTACTCTAACGACCTCGATTACCTTATCCACCCATTTCTCCGCTAGAAGTATTCCTACGCCCCCGACCCCGTCAGTGTTCCCTGCCCAGAAAATCTTGTACCTGTGTTCTTTGCCTGTGAGGAACCTTGCAGAACCTCCTCTCCATCTTACTTCCTGGATGCAGCACATATCTACGCATCTCCGTTCAAGCATCTCAACAATTTCACCAGATCTACCTTTCAGCGTGCCGACGTTGAGAGTGCCAATCCTAACAGTATGGGTGTTGGGGGTGTGGGCCTGTAGCCTGGGAAGGGGAAAAGCAGTGCCGTGTACCTGAAAAGAAAACTTGCAATTGGAAGAATTCATAAGCAAAACAGTACCTACAACCTGCAAACATTTCTCAACCTTAATGCGCTACCCAAAGGTAGGGGAGAGGATGGCCAAGGCCACTAGATGGGTTCCGGGAGACAGCCGAGGTTGACAGGATGACAGAGGAATGAACTTCCGGTGGAGGGGGCGGGATGACAGAGGAATGAACTTCCGGTGGAGGGGGTGGGATGACAGAGAAATGAACTTCCGGTGGAGGGGGTGGGATGGCAGAGGAATGAACTTCCGGTGGAGGGGGTGGGATGACAGAGGAATGAACTTCCGGTGGAGGGGGTGGGATGACAGAGGAATGAACTTCCGGTGGAGGGGGTGGGAGGGCGGGTTACCGCCAGCGAGTAGATAGGGCTCTTAATTGTAGATTTTAAATATTTGAGAGACAACAATGCATAAATCGTAAATATAAATATATATATAAATATATATATATATGATGGGCTTCTTTCAGTTTCCATCTACCAAATCCACTCACAAGGCCTTGATTAGCCCAAGGCTATAGTAGAAAACACTTGCCCAAGGTGCTACACAATGGGACTGAATGAAAGGGAATCTCTCTTTCTGTCCACTTCCTTCCTAAAGAAAAGACGTGCCTTTTCCTGTCTTCTCTCATGGCTTGTCCACCTAGCGTTCATAATAATTTTTCTATCGTCTTGGCTCAACAGCTCTCACCATTTTTGATGTCCTGTACTCATATTTGCATGTATATATATACATATACATGTAGGTATGTACATATATGTATGGATATATGCATATATTTATATATTATTTATATTATATACATAACTTTTCTTACCTTTTACTTGTTTCAGTCATTGGACTGCAGCCATGCAGGAGCACCACCTTTAGTCGAGCAAATTGACCCCAGGACTTATTCTTTGTAAGCCTAGTATTTATTCTATCGGTCTCTTTTACTGAACCGCTAAGTTACGGGGACATAAACACACCACCATCGGTTGTCAAGCGATGTTGGGGGGGGACAAACACAGATACACAAACATACACACACACACACACACACACATATATATATATATATATATACATATATATACGACAGGCTTCTTTCAGTTTCCGTCTACCAAATCCACTCACAAGGCTTTGGTCGGCCCAAGGCTATAGTAGAAAACACTTGCCCATGGTGCCACGCAGTGAGAATGAACCTGGAACCATGTGGTTGGTATGCAAGCTACTTACCACACAGCCACTCCCTGCACCTATATATATGTATATATATATATATATATATATATATATATATATATATATATATATATATATATATATATATATATATATATATATATCATTAGAGAATTAACATTGCTTATATATATATATATATATATATATATATATACACACACACACATACATACATACATACATGCATGCATACATACATACACACACACATACATACATACATACATACATACATTTTATACTTTCAATAAAGCCCCAAAATATTTTAATGAAAGCAAATTACTCTACCTTCAATATTCAAGTACTATATTTTTTCACCTTGCTTTGCATTTACGTGCTTACTTGTGTATATATACAGTATATGTATATATTTATGTGTGTGTGTGTGTGTGTGTGTGTGTGTGTGTGTGTGTGTGTGTATGTGTGTCTAATAGATATTCTGACAGAGGTAGATAGATAGATAGATAGATAGATAGATTGATTTTATATACTTACATACATGTATGTGTGGAATTGGTAACAATTTATGGAGTTGGTGTGGTTGGCCATGTTCTTGATGCGTTGTAGCAAGTGACTCTAATTCAAGACGTGCAGAAAAAGAATATATTTATTCTCAAACTACTTTCATGAACAGAAATTTCTATGACTGATTACCCATCTTAGTAATTATTTCTATTTATAAGTAACCAAATATTATCCAATATTTTACAGATGGCATTGCTATTTTCAAAATTGTTTGTAGGTGCTGCGAACAAAGTAATTTTATGTGAAAACATAATATAATTTTCAAGTTAGTCTTCATAATGTAAAATGTCTTAGAAATGAAAGTTCAGACATGTTGACAAAGTTCATAGAAGTTATTAAAGGTCATAAAAGTTAATAGATAGTTCATTAGAGAATCTATTAAAATGTTTTAGCATTGAATATCAAACGAAGTTGAAAGACAGTTCATTGAAGTTAAATAGACCATTCATTAGGAAAAATTTAAAGAGTCCAGTCTCATAACATAGTCGACATAACTTTGTGTGTCATATTTCCCTGTTGCTTACTGCTGGCTGTTACCCTTGGCAGTAGTCGCAAGACAATTGTACTCAGGAAGAACACACTCTTTGGCTGTATGAACATTCACTAGGTTGCACCCATCATAGCTCCCAACAAGGTACTCAATGACTGGTACAAAATGAGAAAAGGTTATTAAATCTGTGAAATCACCTAAATGTATGAGAAATTTTTCACCATTCACTCTTGTACCTTCTTGGTATTTCTGTCTACGATATGTCTCTCATCTTTTTCTACACACTTTTACAACCCATCCACCATATACTTGTCATCTGCATTTCTTTTATCCTTCCTCTATCTATTGCATTGTTGTTGTTGCTGCTGCTGTTGTTATTGTTGTTGTTGTTGTCACTTTGAAAACTATATATTTCGAATGAGAATTTGGCAGCACCACGTCTAGCCGAACAATTATTCTGTGTTGATGAAAGGAAATAACCCGGAAATCGCAATACATAGATATTATTTTGAGCTGAGTGGGGGTGCTTGATTCCCTTGTTCAAAAATATGAGGACACAGATCGTGTAATATAGCCAGCTGGAGACAATGTCTCCTGGGGCTAAATTACAGCAACATTCGTCCTAAACCATGACTGCCATGCTATGTTGGCAAACAATCTTTACTACAAAGTACTGTTGCTGAATATTTCCCGTTGTGAGATTTAAAAATAGTAATTTTCTAATTTTCATATTTTTCTGTCGAGATTACATATTTCAGTAACTGACCAGTTCATGATATTGAAACTGTAAGTCACAACTGGTATGGCTGAAGTATTAATCACTTTGATCCTGTTTCTTGCATTCAGCTCTGTCTTAAGTATTTCCCTTAACCTACGATAACTTCTCTTCTGATCCTTTCCCTCATCACTGAATGTTTGATTCCATCCCCTTCAAATACCCCTAGGTAGCTCTCTCCTTGTTCTAATTCCTTTATGACATTCTGTTGGTCGAGATTAACATTGAATGTTTCTGTCATTTTTTCTTTGATAAAGGTAACTTTTGCACATTTATCGAGGCCAAATTGCGTCCTAATGTCATCACTGAATTGTTTAACAATCACTAGTAAGTCCTGTAGTAGTTGGTCATTTTTTGCAAAGAGCTTTAAATCATCCATGTAAATAAGATGATTTATATTTTTAGAGGTATTAAGGCTAGACAAAAGAGGAGTGATGATAGAAAATCACCCTGGAAAATGCCACATGGAATTCTTACATCTCCAGCGTTAAGAGATACATTGTTACTGTTCAAAGTCAGTGTGGTTCTCCATGATTTCATAATTACAGACAAGGAGTTTTGCAGAGTAAGAGCTATTTTATACATTCCCAGACATTATTTAATCCAGCTATGTGATAGACAATCAAAAGCATGTTTATAGTCTATCCAGGTTATCAACAAGTTTCTGTGTCATTTGTGACAATTTTCCAAGATCATCTCCTTTATGGGTAGCTGATCTTTACAACCATAGGACCCACATTTACTTCCTTTTTGCTCATTAAGGAATATGCCACTTTCTATTAAAAAATTTAGGTATTTTCAGTCAAGACAGATGTTAGCATTTTATACATTGTTGTTAAGCAAATTATGGGTCTATAATTTTTTGGTTCATTTGTTTCTTCATTTTTTGGAAGTAAGAATGTTACACCATTAACTAGCCAAGAGGGAATCATACTAAGTTGTTGCAAAACATTGTTGTAAAGTTTTGTTAGCAGTTCATGACTCTCTGAAGGCATTCAGCCAGAAGTAAGGAACTTTATCCTTTCCTGAAGACTTCCATTTGCTTGATTTCCTGAGAGCAGATCTTACATCCTCTACCTTGATGCCCTCCCACTTTTGCTCTTCTAAGGAGTCTAAGTCTTTAGATATTCTTTCAGTCCAAGGGGCCTTTTTATTGCGTGTTTTTTCTTCTGTTCAAATTTTATTCCAGAATTTCTGCACTTCTTTTGATGGGACAGACATTACTGTAACTGGTTTTTTCCCTATCTTCCTGTAAAAATATTTGGGGTTATTCTTTAACATGTTGTTTTCCTTGAAGAATCTAATGCGCTTTTCATACCTTGCTTTGCAGGCAGATTTAGCACATACCTTTTGCTTGATGGTAGTATTGATATCAAATATGGTTTTCATATTATATCTTTTCTTTAGTTTTCAGATCTTTGTTGGTTTGATAGTTTTGTCAAGGTTTTTTAAACATTCTATGTCAGCTGAATTTGGTGTTAAATACGTTCTTGCCAAGTAGGCTTTTTGAGGGAATGTTGTTGTTTTCTAATCTTTTCACCACATAGAATTGTTGAGATTTTCGCGGATGCATAGTACAGGTGGTTGAGATCTGTAATATCAACATCATTAGCTGAAATCATATCCTTAAGTGCAAGGCAGATTTTACCAATTATTTTCAGGTTTTGGTTAGAATTGCAAATTTTTAGGAGATTGTCGAGTTCATTCATACTGGTTTCTTTAATTTTCTGCCATTCAATCATGATTTGATTGTTTAGATCATGTAGTTCTGTTGGGTCAATTTCTGTGTGACTTTCTTCATCTATTTGATTTTCGTCTGCCTTAGTGTTTATGCTTGGTTCAGAGAGTATTTCACTTTGCCTATCAGTTACCTTAACTCTTTCAATCATTATTGCATTTTCATCAGCCTTGGGCTGGTTTATAATTATTTCCTCTGTAGTATCTTCTTTAGCGACAACTTTGCTCTTTTTATCCCTTACTGATTGTTTAATTTGGTCAATCTCTAATTCAGTTAGTAATTATTATTATTATTATTATTATTATTATTATTATTATTACTATTCAGTAATTTTATTTTTATAACGTGCTTTCACTTCACTACCGAGCGCAGCTCTGTGTGCCTTGGGTATGTGCTGTGGTTTGCTGTGATGCTCTTATGGTTACTGTATTGAAAGTGTTTTGCGTAGGATGTGTGCAGTGCCCAGTAACGCAATTTTCTATATGTTATATATATTTGTAAGTCCTGGTGTTTTTGTTATGTATTTGTCTGAATATTTTTTATTATACCTAATGCGCCTACTATGATAAGAATTGTTTCTGTTTTTAGACTCCACATTGGAGTTACCTCTATTTCCAGGTTTTTGTATTTTGAAAGTTTCTCCATTTCTTTTAGGGAAACGTTGTCATCTGCTGGTATTGATACATCAATTAGAAAGCATTTTTTTCCTTCATGATCTTTAACAACTATATCTGGTCTATTTGCCTTAATTTCTCTATCTGTGTGCATTCGCATATCCCAGAGTATGGTTGCTTTCTCGTTTTCTGTGACCTTTTCCGGTGTGTGTTTATACCATCCTTTTTCTGTTCTTATTCCATAGTGTTGGCATAACTTCCAGTGTATATAGGTCCCAGCTCTGTCGTGTCTGTGAATATATTCCTTCTTAGCCAGGACTGGGCAGCCAGAGATAAAATGATTTATTGTTTCTTGTCCATCGCCACATATTCTGCAGTTACTTGTTATGTTTCTTTTCATTATTATTATTATCATTATTATTATTATTATTATCGTTATTATTATTATTATTATTATCATTATTATTATTATTATTATTATTATTATTATTATTATTATTATTATTATTCAGTAGTTTTATTTTCATCATGTGCTTTCACTGCTTTACTGAGCACAGCTCTCTCTCTCTCTCTCTCTCTCTCTCTCTCTCTCTCTCTCTCTCTCTCTCTCTCTCTCTCTCTCTCTCTCTCTCTCTCTCTCTCTCTTTCTCTCTCTCTTTGAAAGTGTAAAGCCTGAAATATTCTATTTTTCACTCGTCATGACAACAAAACTTTTCAAAGTCTCCTACCAACTATTTTTTACCAACACAGCCCATCACCAGTTTTCCTACAGTCTAGATCTTTTCCTTCACTCATTTAAATCCCACATATTATTTATTTACACAAATTTTAAAAGAAAGAGATGCAAAATCAACTTTGATGGAATTTGAACTTATGACATGAAGAAAGAAAACTAATGAAGATTTAATTTGATACTCTCTTTTCGTCAACTGAGCACTGTCCTAAGAGACTGACTGCATGTGTGTCATTGCTGAACCCAACAGAAATAGCAGCAGAATTCATACTCCATCTTCTTAAAGAAAAAGAAGATATATATTGATTTCAAATTTTGGCACAAAGCCAGTAATTTTGGAGGAGGTTGTAAGTCAATTACATCGACCCCACTGTTTAACTGGTACTTATTCATTGATCCCAAAAGGATGGAAGGCAAAGTCGACCTTGGCAGAATTTGAACTCAGAACATAGCATGCTAATGATTCTGCCAGCTCATCACATTAAAGAAGATACATATTAAACCATGCAGTTCGAGAGACCTAAAAAAAATGATGAGATGTGATTGTCATGGTTGGATTGCCTTTCATCATAGGTTTCTCAGAGTTAACCTGGAGTTAAACAATTTGCGGTCATTAAATGTGTATCTGTTCAAATCACCCAAATGTATGTTTAGTTAATACAAAATAAAAGTTAAAATAAGGTACAGCTAACTATTAAATATATAAAATATAATAAAAATGTTAGTTTCATCAAAAATATAATTGTATTTAATTTTTAATTTTTCTATTTTTTTACATTTTATTTTGAAATTTTCAGAAAATCGCAGATAACCAAATAAAGCACCCATCCTACACTCTAGTAGGAAAGAGATTCAGTGCTAAAGTACTTAAATTTTATAACGGTGTCATATTCAGCTTTATTTGTACTTTTAAACTTTGTCAACTTCAAGCAATTTGAATGCAGCACAATTTTGTTTTCTTTTTCCCTTTTTGTTAAATGTGGTGAAACTTTTTTGCAAATTTAAATCTATTAAAGTCTGCTGCATTTCCTGAACAAAATGGTTGCTGCCTACATATCCCGCTTCTCTCATGTTTGGGTTTGTGATTTCATAAAGCACTAGTGGTTATATAACTGATACACTACATTAACAAATCACATTGAAATACAGCAAAATTTAGCCTGAGATTCACAGACAAAACAAACTTTACAACAGTAACCTTTCGTGATATTTACATTTAACCTAAACTCAAAATCACATGAGCCATTCAAGAACTAAACAAAAAAAACCATCCTACATTTTTCATAAATTTTTACATCTATTTTTCCATATTGCCATGAGCTAACATGAGTACATATGTGTATAATATATATATATATATATATATATATATATATATATATATATATATAAGCGGCCAAGACCTTTGGAGATATGCTGTGCTTGAGAAGATCCAGCAAGCCAATTCAGATCATAACTGTTGCCTTTGTCAGTGTCGCATAACCAGCCCATTTAAGCGTACCCTTCAATCGTTGGACAATGTGCTGTGCTTGAGAAGACCTGTTGAGTCAAGTGAAATCATTGTCGTGGCCGATGCCAGTACTACATGACTGGCACCCATGCCAGTGGTATGCAGAGAGCATCATTCGAGTGTGGTCAATGCCAGTGGCACCTGATTGACCCCCGTGTCAGTGGCACATAAAAAGCACACTCTATAGTCTCAGAGTGGTTGGTGTTAAGAAAGGCATCCAGCTGTAGAAACTCTGCCAGATCAGATTGGAGCCTGGTGCAGCCTCATAGCTTGCCAGTCTTCAGTCAAACCATCCAACCCATGCCAGCATGGAAAGCGGATGTTAAATGATGATGATGATGATATATATTATCATCATCATCATCATTTAACATTCACCTTTCAAACTAGCATGAGTGGGATGGTTTCACAAAAGCCAGCCAGGCAGAAGCCTGCACCAGACTTCTGTGACTGTTTTGGTAGGATTTTTACAGCCCAATTCCCTTCCTAACACCAACCACTCAGCAGAGAGGACTTAGTGGCACAAGCACAGGCAAGATCAGTTTTGGCAAGGTTTTTAGAGCGAGATATCCTTCCAAACTCCAACCACTTTACAGTGTGGACTGGGAGCTTTTAAGTGGCACCTGCACTGACAGGGTCACCGAGTACTGGCAAGACAAAAAAAAACTTTCAAGAGGGGAGGGGGCATTGGAGGAAGTGATCTTGTGTTGGATGATGAAAGGTTATAGTGAGACAGAGAGACAGAAATAGGTGTTTTGCTGTAATGGAAGTACAAGGTTACCCAGCTGGAGAGAAAGAGAGAGAGAGATCAGGTATGAAGACAGAAACAGGTGCACTACCACAAAGGAAATACATGGTTACTCAACCTGAGGGAAGTGCAGGAGAAGGAGAGAGAGAGAGTGGGAGACAGCAGGATAGTGATGGTGGCAAAATGCCAGGCATACTCACAAGGGATAGGGATCAGAATATAAATGGGATGGTTGAGTAAAGGAAGAGAGAGAAATAGATGGTGGCAAATGCCAGGGCATACCCTTGAGGTTTGAATGCCATAATATAAGTGCAGGATATTACAAAGGAAGTATAACTAAAGAGTGTAGAAGAGGGAGTGAATTGCGTAAATCTGAGTATATATAGTCAGGGGGCAACCGGATAGCAATGATACAGAAGAACAGGGCCATGAGGACAGGATTGGGGAGTGAGAGCTAGGCATAGTGTATGAAGGAGGAAATGTGAGTAAAAAAAGAGATGTGGATATGAACCCAAAACCACATAGCTGAGAAGTAAACTTCTTAACTACACAACCATGCTTATTCCTACATTAACACAAAATGAGACCACCCACCAGTGTCCTCACAGATATATGCAAGCACATTGCCCTACACTAAAATCTAGTGGAACCTTTGGTTTTTAAACTTACTGAAGTCTGTGACCATCGTTGCCTATACACCACTTTTCTCATGTTGAAAGCTTTCGTACACAGATTTTACTACCAATCAAACCAATCCCTATCTTGAAATATACGTCAACAAAAACCATGATTTGTTCTAAAGTGTAATAAATGATGACAGCAACAAGCTGTAACTGTCCAACTAAAAAGAAAGAAAAAAATCAATGCCTTCTCTTTTTCTCTTTCTCTCTCCTTCTTTCTCTCCCTCTCTCTTTCTCTCACTTTCAGTCTCTCTCTCTTCTGTTCCTATCTTTCAGTAGTATCCCATGAGACTATCAGAGCAGCTTTAATGACAATCATTAATGAAAAACTAATAAATATTTCGCTCCCAACAGAAGTAAACTATGCAATAACTGAGTGATTAGAATAAATACTATCCTAAGATATATATTCTCCAATTGCTTTCACTATTTCTTATAGGCAATCTTCACAATTCCACAGACATACATCAATAAAACAAATTTATACCCAAGGAAAAGGATTCGAGATAAACTTTTCATTTAATTTTGTAGCCTTTCTTTACCAAACACAAATTTTATTACAAGCAATGTCTTAGAACCAACTGTGAACTTATATTCTGCATGTCTTTTAATTTGACACAAAATTCCACAATCTGACTGCACCTTGGCATAGCTACGATATTAAATCTCCCATAAAATTGATAGAATTTTAGTATACATTCTGGATTTTAGCATAACATATTGCTAATATTTACTTTGTATCAGATGACAAATACAAGAATTCTCTTAAGAGCAATAATTTCATGAGAGCAATATATTTAACATATTCTTTACACTTACTCAGTGAAATATTGTCTTGCCCTTCAATAATATTTACATTATTTATTTTACTATTTCAGTACTTTGTGTCTCCCTCTCTCTGTACAAGAAATATTGTTTTCCAGTTTAATGATTGTTTATGTTAATCAGTATGATTTATAATACTTTATTTTCCAGTCAAGTTTCTTAATCAACAAAATATTGGAGATTTTTTTTTTTCACCAGCTTTCATTATAATCTTCATTCATCTTCTTTATCAGTGACAGCCTTACACACACACACACACACACACACACACATACACACACAAACACACACACACACACACGCATGCACACATATGTGAGTGACAGCATGTATATATATATATATATATATATATATATATATATATATATATATATATATATATATATATATATATATATATATATATATATATATATATATATATATGTATGTATATATATGTATGTATGTATATGTATATGTATATATATATATATATATATATATATATATATATATATATATATATATATATATATATATATATATATATATATATATGTATATATACATATATATGCATGTATATATATATATGTATATATATGTATATATATATATATCATCATCATCATCATCATCATCATCATCATCATCGTTTAACGTCCGCTTTCCATGCTAGCATGGGTTGGACGATTTGACTGAGGACTGGTGCAACCGGATGGCTACACCAGGCTCCAATCTAATTTATATATACATATATATATATATATATATATGGGAGAATGTATGAAAAAACAACAACAGACGAGGACGGGTGGTGTAAATAACAAAAGGATGTATTAGTATGACGCTCGGGAATACGGAAAGTCTTTGACGTTTCGAGCTACGCTCTTCAACAGAAAGAATACGGAGACAAGGAGAAAAACACGGAGAAAAAAACATATATATATATACATACATACATATATATACATACATATATATATGCATACATACATATAACATACATATATATATATATATATAATATATATATATATATATATATATATCATGCACACAGGATTTGATTAAAAAGTATCAAGACTGTTACTATGGCAACAGAGCTAAAGTACGCAGAGTGAAGCTACTTGGCACAGATTGTTCTTGAACCGCTGAAATCTGCAAATTGTTTTCATTCTCTCTTTGTCTATTTTCTCTTATTCTTTTCCGTTGAAGAGCATAGGCTCGAAACATAAAAGACTTTTCCATTTTCCCCAACGTCAAACTAATACACTTGCTCGTTGTTCATACACCTGTCCTTGTCTTTTGTTTTTCTATAAATTTCAACTATACACACACACACACACACATACACACACACACACAAATACACACACACTCACACATACATACAAGGTGTTTAGGCTAAATTTGATAATTTCTGTCTCCTTTTTAAAGAAAAGCTTAAGGCATTGGTAAACAGTCAATGACATTTGAGAGCATTATGATTAAAGATGTAGCTGAGATAAAGTTAGCTGACATGGAGGACTGGAAGCCATCTGAATATTGAAAAACATTTACCTGTATCATGAAGATTCACACTGGGTGTCAAAATTCTGACATTATGACTGCTACTCAATGCTCTGTGAACACTGTAAAGGCTGTAAAACATGTCCCATATATCATTTAAACCAAGTTCCCCCAAACTGGGATGATTTTTTCCCCAAAACTGGGGGATGATTTTTTATATATACACATATATATATATATATATATATATATATATATATATATATATATATATATATATATATATATATATATATATATATATATATATATATATATATATATATATATATAATGTAATATAATATAATAATATGCTATAGTATAATATATATGTGTATAGTGTATATTTATATTTGTGTGTGTGTGTGTGTGTGTGTGTGTGTGTGTGTGTGTGTGTGTGTGTGTGTGTGTGTGTGTGCGTGTGTAATATTTAATATACATACGTGTGAAAGCCGGTGGTTTAGTGCTAAGGATATTCAGCTCACAGCTGTAAAGCCATGAGTTCAATTCCTGGTGTTGTGTTGTGCCCTTGAGCAAGACACTTTATTTCACATTGCTCCAGTCCACTCAGCTGGCAAATGTTGTCACACTGAATCTCCCTGCATGTTAAATTCATGAGCAGGTCCTTCTGTTGATTGGATCAACTGGAACCCTCATTGTCATAACTGACAGAGTACCAGTTTGTGTGTACGGATGGTGGGGGGAGTTTCTGCGAACTAATTTCCACTTACAAAGTAATGGCCAAACAAAGACATAGTAGAAAGCATATCCAGCATGTTGTACAGTGGGATTGAAATCACAACCACACAACCACATGGTTGCAAAACAAGTTTCTTAACCACATGGCTATGCCTGCCCCTATGACCGTACAACTTTTGAAATTCATATTTTCAATTCTCAAAACTCTACATGTAAGCTCACTTGAAACTATATACCAATTGAAACTGTTATTGATATCTCACAGTACTTCTATACCCTATATAAATCCTTGATTGTATTATGTTTGGTGAAGGCAGAAGGATCAGTGGTTAGAGTGTCAGGCTTACAATTATGAGACAGTAAGCTCAATTCCAGGACCTGGCTGTATGTTGTGTTCTTGAGCAAGACACTTTATTTTCTGCTGCTCCAGTTCACTCAGCTGTAGAAATGAGTTGTGACGTCACAAGTGCCAAGCTGTATTGGCCTTTGCCTTTCCCTTGGATAACATTGGTGGCATGGAGAGGGGAGGCTGGTATGCATGGGCGACTGCTGGTCTTCCATAAACAACCTTGCCTGGACTTGTGCCTAGGAGGGGACTTTTCTAGGTACAATCCCATGGTCATTCATGACTGAAGTGGGTCTTTACCCTTTATTGTGTCTGATAACAGCCCAATAAAGTGGCCTGCTATTACCTTTGTTATATATTTACATATCTGCACTCTAGATTGATCTGATGTTCAAATATGTACTCAGTTTCTGAATGCATATGTAAGAAATATACAACAGATAGATCTCATGCAATGCATAGATTCTGTTAAATTTACTACTGGTTCATCTGATCCTTTAATTCGAGTTCACTTTTCTGCATTTCAGACTTCTTTCACAGCTGCTATATGAAACATCAAACTTAGTAACATGCAAATAGTACCTGTGCAGGTAACACACAAAAGACACCTGTACTAGTGACATGTAAAAGACATCCAGTACACTCTGTAAAGTGGTTGGCATTAGGAAGGGCATCCAGCCATAAAAAAAGTACAGACCAAAACAGATGACTGGAGCCTGACACGACTCTCCAGCTTACCAGCTCCAGTCAAATTGTCTAACCCATGCCAGCTTGGAAAACGGACGTTATATGATAATGATGATGACGACGATGACGATAACAATGATAACAATGATGGTAGTAGTAACACCAACTGAGAGTATTGTGGGCTCACAAAGGGACAATAAATATGTTAAGTGGGTTGTGTGGGAACACTATGGATGTTTAGTCATGATTTAACATAGAAATGAAATATTTAAACTAGATATGATATTTTAAAAGCATTTTCAGAAAATAAATTTGGCAGGATTAAAATATCAGTTAACAGAAACATGACTCATGATGAACCAAGATATATAGTTTTTTTTTTTATATGTATAAGTCTTCATTTTCTTTATGAATTTCCATAAAAATTTAACATGAATGCTGTGTAGTTGAGAAGCTTCCTTTCTGGCCATGTGCTCTTGGATCCTGTCCCACTATGTGGCACTTTGAGAGTGTTTTTTCTTCTGTAGCCCCAAGTCAACCAAAGCCTTGTAAGCGGATTTGATGCGCAGGAACTGAAAGAAACCTGTTGTGTACATATATGTGTGAGTGTATGTATGCATGTGTGTATGTGTGTATATGTGTGTATGTGCATGTGTGTGCATGTTTATATGCATGCATGCATATATGTATTTGTGTGTGTCTTTCAGTTTGTTATGATTGTCCTGCATCACTTCTTGACAATGGGTGTTGGTTTGTTTATATCCCCCTAACTAATTGATTCAGCCAAACAGATAGACAGAATAATTATCAGATTTAAGATGAAATAAGTGCTGGGGTCAATTTGTTTGAATAAAAAACCTTCAAAGCCTTACCCCAGCATGGCTGCAGTCCAATGACTGAAACAAGTACAGAGGTAAAAGATAAAAGAAGGAACATAAGTTCGCCACTGAACTTTCGCATGACATGGCACTTTACAGAATTAGAGACACCGTTAAAAGTTCAACAACAGCAGATTATATTTATTAGTTCATTTTATTATATTTATTTGTTCATTTCCTGATAGCTTTCTTACAGCTTAAAAGAGAAAGAAAAAAATCATTACTGGTGATAAACTTATATAACTATTTCCATACCAATAACTAATGTTTAATGTGATATACAAGCTGTATGAATAACTAATTTTTGATGTTAAACTTATGAATCATGTAGATAATCATAATCTTGATATATCATGTGTCATTACAGGTGTCTGGCGATATAAAATTAATTTACCAACTAAAATTGATAAATGAGCTGTATATACTAAATATGACTTGACATCTTCTTCACAGTAATTGTTACTTTCATAGTGATATTGTGCATATATTACAGCAATATTTAAATTTGTTGTAGACAATGCTTATATCTTTTACAAATAAATATACATTATGCAAATAGTGACATAATTACATTTGACATAAATTCAAAGTTTATTTCTGTATACTGAAAGTAAATACTAATGCAAAACCACTCCATTATTATAAAGATGCTATTCTTTTTTTGTTTTTTTTTACAACCATGAGTGATTTCATTTCTCTGTTAAATAACTCTATTCTGCATAAGATTATTTCCTTTTGAAATATTCAAAGAAATTTTTAGATTATCAATAGCAAAAATAAGGTATAATTTTTAATTTTGTTTTCAATTTATCATCAAAGTTAATAAATTTATAAGATTTCAATCATCTTTACAGCAAATAGTTTCCATTCTATTTCGGATCAAAAGCAAAAAAAAAATTAAAATATTGTATTATGTTTTGGGATTGATATTGCCACCAACCTATTGCCTTTTTTTTTAATATATATATATATTTTGGTGTGATGTCATACAATCGGTTTAAACAATAATTCTGTATACTGAATTGTTTATATTTCTTAGTTGTTTTACATTTTGACAATATAAAAGTTTTGATTTGTTTATCTGAACAAGTAAATAATCTAAACTTTAAAGAATAAAGGAATCTCATTGAGATAAAATATGTTGCCTTTTACTCTTAAAAGAATTTTGCAATAAATTGATAGATAGATAATAGACAGCAGACGCATAATGGAATATATATATATATATATATATATATATATATATATATATATATATATTCTTTTTTCTTTGCTTGTTTCACTCTGGCCAAGTTGGAGCACTACCTTAAAGGGTTTTAGTCAAAGAAATCAACCCCAAGACTTATTATTTGTAAGCCTAGTACTTATTCTATTGGTTTCTTTGGCTGAACCATTAAGTTACAGGAACATATCAGTTGTCAAGAGACAGAAGGGGAACAAACACACACACACATACCCATAAATACATACACATACACACATATATACGATAGGCTTCTTTCAGTTTCTGTCTACCAAATCCACTCACAAGGCTTTGGTCGACCCAAGGCTATAGTAGAAGACACTCGCCCAGCCCAAGGTGCCATGCAGTTGGACTAAACCCAGAGTCATGTGTTTGGGAAGCAAGTTTCTTAACACAGTCACATCTGCACCTATATATATATGTGTGTGTGTGTGTAGGGAGAATTCACAAAAATACAAAAGACAAAGACAAGTGGTGTAGAAAACAAACAGATGTATTAGTATAATGCTCGGAAATTAAAAAAGTCTTTAACGTTTCGAGCCTACACTCTTCCACAGAAAGGAACACAGAAAGAAACAAGGAGAGAAAAAAAATGTGTGTAGTGATTAGCGATTTATCATGGCAAATGCCATGATCACACAAGAGAGGATCACACAAGAGAGCTGAGAAGAAGGGGAGATAACAAAGTAGTAGTGATCGCAAAACGAATGCACGCGTGTGTATGAGAATATGTATGTGCGTGTGAGAGAGGGCTGGTGGTCTTGACGTGTGCGTGTGTGTATGTGTAGGTGTGAAGATGTGGGGATGGGAATTGGTCAGTGCTGGTGTGTGCGTGGTGGTGTGGTGTGATGTGATGTGTTGTGGGGTATGGTGTAGTGTGGTGTGGTGTGATGGTGTTGGGAGGTGGAGGAGGCAAGAGTGGGAAAAGCACGGGTAGGGTATGGGTTAGGCTGAGGGTGGGGGTGGAGGTGGGGTATGTGGGTAGGCAGCAGGTGGGGGTAGAGGTGGGGTATGTGGGAAGGCAGAGGGTGGGGTATGTGGGAGAGGGTGTAAGGGATGGGATGGGGTTGGATGGGAAGGATAGGGTCTCACATTCACACACACACACACACACACACAGATAGATAGATAGATAGATAGATAGATAGATAGATAGATAGATAGATAGATAGATAGATAGATAGATAGATAGATATACATATTTACATACATATATATATGTGTTCTTTTTGTTGTTTTTTTTTACAGATGTCCATAGCCAAATCTATAACATCATGTCATCATTTTTTTTGTGCAAAATAGTATCAACTGGTTGCAAGTTCTTGCTGAATGCTTTCCATTTCAGAGATATCCTTCTCTCAGATGGATTGTCTCCACTATGGTTGGTGAACACCATCTACCTCTGACTATAATAGATGGCTGTTGAATTCTTCTACCCTTTGACAGGTCCTGTTATTCATCCTGCAGGTTGACCAAAACTCACCACTTCACCAAGCAAGCAAGCTTGATGTGGCTGCCAGTTTAGACACCAACAATCTGATCATGCAACAAATTGTACTGGATTACATGTTACCAGTAGCATAAAAGTGACCTGACACACAGACACACACACACACACACACACACACACACACACACACACACACACACACACATACATACATACATATATATATATATATATATATATATATATATATATATATATATACATGTGGAGGTGTGTGGCCTAGTGGTTAGGGTGTCAGCACTATGATCGTAATATTGTGGTTTGGATTCCTGGACCAGACGACGCGTTGTGTTCTTGAGCAAAACACTTCATTTCATGTTGCTCCAGTCCACTCAGTTGGCAAAAATGAGTAACGCTGCGATGGACTGGCATCCCGTCCAGCGGGGGAACACATATGCCATTGAAGCCGAGAAACCGGGCCCATGAGTCTGGCTAGGCTTTAGAAGGGTGCATTTATTTATTTTTATATATACACATACACATATATGCATATTTGGCGAGTGACTGCTACTGCTGCTAACATAATACTGAGGAATTTGAATAGATTAACAAAATCGATATAACTAGACAATTCCCAGACTGTTTTTCTTCTGAAGATGGGCTTTTGCACCTGAAATATAAAGGTTTTGTGAAACTTTCTGCATTGTCAGAAGCTTTTCCATTTTCCCTTTTCTTTCCCTTCTTCGATACCACAATGCTTCAAGTAAACTACAACACTCTTGTGTGTGTGTGTGTGTGTGTGTGTGTGTGTGTGTGTGTGTGTGTATTGAAATATATATATTGATATATATTCCCAGTGGTGACTCACAGAGTGACCTGGCCAATCCAATGGAACAAAGAACTTTTGCCTAACATCTATGCTTCAAACCATGCAGATCTGCAGTGAGACTGGCCATGGACACGAAGTCAGAAATGCCATTGACAACAAGGAAGTACGTGTGTGTGTGTGTGTATGTGTGTGTGTGTGTGTGTGTGTGTGTGTGTGTGTAAATACATCTTTTTAATTTGTTTACAGGAAATATTTTGAATATGCAAATAAGGCTCCTGTTCCATTATTCTGGCCACAGTCTAATGATGCTAACTGGTGAACCAGCTTTTGAGGTTGATTTAAACTGGTCTAATATAATGTAGGATAAATATAGTAATAATAACAATAATCTTTGGATGGAATTTATAAACATTTAATGCATCGTTATGTAGTGATGCTTTAAATGCTTATAAATTCAATCCAAAGATTATTGTTATTATTACTATATATGAATATATATGTGTGTGTGTGTGTGTGTGTATACATGTATATATGTATATATGTATGTGTTTATATATATATATATATATATACATATATATATACACACATATATATATATGTATGTATGTATATATATGAGTGTGTGTCTGTGTGTGCGTGTATATGTATATATATATATATATATATATATATATATATATATATATATATATATATATATATATATATTGAGGGCTAGATTTGATGTGATATACTTTACCAAAATTTTTTGACTCAGGTCCAGTGAAACATTCCATTCCTAAATCCTTGTTACATTAACCATCTAAATGATGGGCTAAATTGAAATGGAATATAACATGCAATAAATACTAACCAAATATTGATATTTTGAATACATTAATTGTATAAGAAATTACTTACGTAATACATTCCTCAGTCAAAATATTTCAAAATATGACTTAAAACAGAATTTATCCCTATACATAGCATCTGTCTGGACAGTCTCAAGAGAACTCACAAACAAGAAGAGAAAGAGGGAAGTTAGACAGTGGAAATGGATGTAGAGTGGGTAAAAGAGATAGAAAGGGTAAGAGCGGGTATGTAAGGTGAAGTAAAAGAAAGAAGGAAAAAGAAAGAGGTTGAGATAGTTGAGAGAAGTGGGAGAGAGGAGTTGATGTAAATAAATAGATGAATGAATAGTTACTCTCTCTTTTACTCTTTTACTCTTGTACTTGTTTCAGTCTTTTGACTGTGACCATGCTGGAGCACTGCCTTTAGTCGAGCAAATCGACCCCAGGACTTATTCTTTGGAAGCCTAGTACTTATTCTATTGGTCTCTTTTGCCGAAGCGCTAAGTTACGGGTACGTAAACACACCAGAATCGGTTGACAAACACATATACACATACATATATATATATATATATATATATATATATATATATATATATATATATATATATATATATATATATATATACATATATATACATATATACGATGGGCTTCTTTCAGTTTCCGTCTACCAAATCCACTCACAAGGCTTTGGTCGGCCCGAGGCTATAGTAGAAGACACTTGCCCAAGATGCCAAGCAGTGGGACTGAACCCGGAACCATGTGGTTGGTAAGCAAGCTACTTACCACACAGCCACTCCTACGCCTAATTAAACAAAAAAAATGGATGGATGGATGAAAGGATGATATCAGAATGGTAGCAGATGTGTGGGGATGGAATGAGTGAAAAAATTTAAAAGTGGTGGGTGAAAAAGAGAAAGAAAAAGACGGTAGAAGCTGAAGAAGAAATACAGGAAACAGGGGAAGAAGAACGAGGAGGAGGAATGTTTTTCCTCTTCTTCAGTCTTTATTGAATTTCATTTTATTTTCCACCCACCACCACCACCATCCCCATCTTCTCCTTTTTTCTCTTTTCTCTCTTTACATTTATTTTTCTTCCTCCTCCCACCATCTGGTGTGAATTTTGCCTTCCTTAAGAGTCTTTTAAGAACTGATGGTTGTCTATGGATGTCGATAATATGCAATTCTTTCATTATTTCTCCAAGATTTGATATTTGGTGTAGAATTAGAAGGTATCACTTGACTGAATGTAAGATGTTGTAGTTATATAAACAGGCTTCTTTCAGATTCCATCAACCAAATCCACTCACAAGGAATTGGTTGGCTTAGGGTTACAGTAGAAAACACTTGCCCAAGGTGCCATGCAATAGGACTGAACCCAAGACCACATAGCCAGAATGCAAGTTTCTTAACTATACAGCAATGCCTGCACCTTCAATATTTATAGAATATTTTATTTTATTAATTTGTGTTTTAGTTTTACTTTAGAAATGTCATTTTATTTGTGAAATTTTATGGCAAATTTCCTAAGCTATTCGTTTGAACCCAGGTGATATTCCTAATGAAACACGATATATGTTTCAAATGAAACGGAATGGAAAAAGACTGTAAATAGTTCTTGTAATTCAGTTAGTCTTATCTGTAGTCAAGCATGTCTTTATCTTCTATCAGTTATTTAATAAGACAGAAAATTACCACCAAAATGCTGAAACAGTATAATTTTGAATTCATTTGATTAATACTTAATTTATTAAGGAATCTTGATTGCGTGCTTAAAGACAGTTTCATAAAAACTTATATCTTTCTGAAATAAAACAGAAAGATACCAAAACATATATGTATATTTTTCATAATGTTTTTGTTCTTTAGGTATTATTGTGTTGTCTATTTCTGTTTCCAGTATCATTTAATATCCTAAAGAATGTAAGCTTCATCACAGTATATATCTTAAGACAAAATAGATTCTCAATTTTTTTAACTGTAGGAAATACACAAATCTCAAGAAGAAACAGGGTATGTAATATATATGAAGTCTAAAAAATTTACTTTTCTCTGCCGATTTTATTTTTATTATAATCAAAAATATTATCTTTAGAAGTCTCGTTTCAGTATCTGTCAGTTATGTTTAAATTTTTTTTTTCTCAAGAATTTGAAATTAAATCAATGAAAATTTCTCTAAGTAACAAGAATCAAGTAAATCCGTTTCAAAATTAAAAGTCTTATTTGATGCCAAGAATTGAACTGTTTTGTATCATGCAATGACAAATCTTTGAAGTAAATAATCTATATATTGGACCACTTCACTGCTGGTTACTAGTCAATGCAACAAGAAACATGTCTTTTGACAGCAATAACTTTCCTAAAAAAACATGAAAATCATGTCTTCTAAATGTTGGCTTTCATTTTTGAAAATATTAAAAAATCTATCAACTGTAAAAGAAACTTGATTATTGCATTTTATCTACATCAAAGTATGTTGTTATGATCAATTACCTATCTTTATCACAAAGATGCTGTTTCCAACATGTTTCGTGGTAATGTCATCAATTACATTATGATTTTTTGCATGATTTCATCAATAGAATGGTAGAAGAACTGAAGTCTTCCATCCTTTCAAGTAATTTTTGGTTGAAATTGTTCTTAATTCCTTTTCACAATGATTTTCATAAGTTACATCTATTTAAAATATTGATGGAAAGATACAGTGAATATTAAAATATTACTTCAAGATTTTTTAGGTGAACTTGAGTGTTGGAACAAATTTTGTTGTGTCTAGGGAGAGTCATTATGCTAATATCATTAATAACACACACACTGGTTCCACTCTACTCCTTTATTATTAGTCAATTGGTTAAATATCCAACGAACTAATCGATTGCTTGTTTAATTTGGTTAAACAGTAAGTCATTTGTTTTGTTTTTGTTTGTCAAAGCTCTTTCATTGCTACTTGCAACCTTTTCAATGACTTTCAACTCAGTCTAGTCTAGAGATTGTGAGAGGTGATAGCTCTGATGTCAACTGTGTATGATGCTGGGGGTATATTTCAAAGTGATGTGAGAAGGTTATGTAAGTTAAATTTTAACTTACATAGAAGAAGTTTAAAAGACTAGATGGCAAGAAAATTCCTTGCAGTAATCCATTCAAGAAAAAACTGTTTATAGATAAGATTTATTGCACAACTCAAAGCACTGATCCTTTAACATCGCCTTCATCAGCAGCAGCAGCGACATTATCATTTTCATTATTGTTATTACTTTCATCTGCTTTTCTATGCTGTCATGATTTGGACAGGTCATCGTGATCCAAGCCAATTAGAGGATCAAGTTTCACTCATCACATTCCTTTTCTGACATGGTTTCTATGACAGAATACCCTTCCAAACACCCTCTAACTACTTTACAAAGTGTACTGGGTACATTTTGCTATGGTGTCATCACCAGAGAAATTGTCATTTCTTTGTACAAACTTGAATTCTTTTCAACCCAACATTATGCATTTTACCATGACAGCAGCACTATTGAGATCAGCTTATGAGCTATAAAGCTAAAGAGTTATCACTACCCTACAATGTTTCCATTCATCCAAGAGAACATGCCACCAAAAAGATGAGCAGAGGAGCAAAAGTATGACAGGGGAAATAGAGCGATGATACAGTACAAAGGAAGGGAGTCCCATAAGGGGAGAGAGAGAGGTGGGCAACAAGGAGATAGCAAAAATTGATTCTACTGTCATTATCGATCGCATTGTAGTCATATATTAGGCTGCAACAAAAATTATGTTTACTATTTTACATGAAATATTTACTTCACAGTCTGAGCAAACTAAGAGTTAGTTTGCTCACTCAGTGTTTTGTGGTATTTCTTAAGGTGTTGGATATGTTCTTTATTGAAGGGTGGAAAAGAAATAAATTGAAAAATTTCTCTGTGATTAATGGTAGTAAGAATGGTGCATCTTTTATCTTTCTTTTAACTTTTCCTTGTTTCAGCGATCAGACTGTGGCCATGCTGGGACACGGCATTGAAGAATTTTAGTTGTATGAATTGATCTTAAAACTTTTTTTTTCACCTTAAGCCTGGTGCTTATGCTATTGGTTTGTTTTGCTGAACTGCTGAGTTATGAGGATGTAAACACACCAACACTGGTTGTCAAGCAACAACAAGGGAACAAACACAGAAACAAACACACACACATTCATATGCACATACATACATACATAAAATAGGTATCTACCTGCATTTTCATGTGGTACACTTAAACAATTGTAAAGATCTCTTCACATGAAGCCATTGGTTACCTTATCACCCCACAAATAAAGTGTATGTATATATATATATATATATATATATATAGAAAAAAAAATTTTTTAATTAAGGTACTCAGAAACCTGGATGTTTGTACATTTACAGATTTTTATTAATGTCACATATTAAATGAAGCGCTTTTCACCTAGTCGTGTAGGTTTTTCAAATTGTTTTTCAATTTGAAAAACCTACACGACTAGGTGAAAAGCGCTTCATTTAATATGTGACATTAATAAAAATCTGTAAATGTACAAACATCCAGGTTTCTGAGTACCTTAATTAAAAAAAAAATTTTTCTATTTAA
>NC_142933.1:115481379-115496379 GCF_046866305.1 Octopus bimaculoides | reverse complement strand
CTTACTATTTGAACAATGTTGCGTCTATTCTTAGATAAGAGGATTATTTTTAGTCCTAAATAAGGATTTTTTCCCTTTTCTATGTTGGAGTAAAGACTTTTCAAGATCTCAAAAGTTAGAAAACTTATTGCTTATATCTCAGAAGTGAACTGGAATTTTCTCCCCACCTTAATCAATTTAGTATTTGTTCATTAAGGCAGGCAGAATCATTAGAACATGGTTTAACTCTTTAGTATTTAAAATGGCCATATTCAGCCAAAATATTTACTCTGTTTTATGTTCAAACTGGTCGGATCCAGCCTCTCACAGCTACCCTACAATGCTAGTCTAAAACATTTACAGCCACATCATTGAAATCTTGAAGCTACAAGATAATGCAGGATAAATTCAAAATAATGTGAATAAATATTACATTTGATTGAACGATTTGAATGTTAAAGACTTAAATGTCTTGTACAATATGTTCTTTAAACTCTGAGTTCAAATCTCACAGATATTAACTTTGTCTTTCATCTTTTTGGGGCTGATGAATGAAATACCAGTCAAATACTGGGATCAATTCTTGCTTCTTTCTTCTTTCACCCAAAAGTTGGTGTCTTGTGAAAAAGAAAGACACTCAAAGAAAAACAATATTCATAGTCTGCCAGGAAGATTCTTTCACAACCACATGGTATTTGCCAAGGAAGTCTTCAGGGTCACTCATTGACCAAACAGTCTTTTACTGTTTTAGTTGTTCCAACTCAGAGGTTGTGGTCAATGCCTCAGCAATATAATAATCTAATCTCCATGCTAGCATAGAAAATGGATGTAAAATAGAATGATTATGTAATATACATACATATATATATATATATATATATATATATATATATATATATATATATATATACATATACAAGGGGGGGGGGTTGAAAAGTTCCTGGTATTAAGGGTTATTGTGAAAAGCATGGTTGGAGGCCCAGCCTCCCAAGTTATTTTACAGGGCTTAGAAAAACCGAAGGACCACTGACGTAAGTGTGTGAATCAGAGAGGGGAATATTTTGAATAATATAATTAACTGATCCTCCCACATTTTCTTTTACCCAAAGCCAGGAAACTTACAGCACCCTTGCTTATGTATATATATATATATATATATATATATATATATATATATATATATATATATATATATACAGGGTGCAGTGAAAAAACTGTCATCTTAATTACGCAAAAATGAAAATAACACTGACATCTCATTTTAAAAGATTTTACCAAAATTTACCAAAATTACATAAAATATCTTGAAATACTAAAGAGTAAATTTATGCAATAAAATCGCCATTGGCTTCAACCACGACCTCCAGACGACTTCGAAATCTCCTACAAATCTTCTGGACAGTCTCATTGTTTAAGTTGGTGAATGCTGCCATAATCTTTGTCTTCAGTTCATCAACAACAAGAGGAAAGACCATGCTATGAAGCTTTTGAACAAGCTAAGCATCTCTTCCAACTGAACACCCATTGGTTTTTCTCATACAAGAAAAATTTCTGCCAGGATCAGATGGTGAACACACAGAACAACTGTTAGCTTGTCGTGTCCCCAAAACATGTACCAAGAGTGATAAAAAACAAACATCCAGTCAACACCATGGTGTTTGGAGTGATCAATAGTGATGATAACGTTATGCCTCAATTCATCTTCCCACATGGCCTCAGACTCAACATAGAGGTCTACATCAAGTACCTGGATGAGGTAGTGCTGCCCTGGGTCAAGAGGGTGACAGGTGGAAGACCTTATGTCTGGCAACAGGACTCTGCACCACGCCACACAAGCAGGTCAACCCAGTCACAGCTGTCAGACAATTTCTGTAACCACATCTTCCCTAACTCCTCAGACTGCAACCCCCTTGATTATTATGTGTGGGGCGCAGTTGAGAGAGAGACCAATTAAACTCCTTGTAACTCCAAAGATGAACTGAAGGCAAGGATTATAGCTGCATTCACCAACTTAAACAAGGAGACCATCCAGAAAAGTTGCAGGAGATTCCGAAGTGGTCTGGAGGCCGTGGTTGAAGCCAATGACGATTTTATTGCATAAATTTACTCTTTAGTATTTCAAGATAATTTTATGTAACTTTGGTAAATATATCTGTTAAAATGAGATGTCAGTGTTATTTTTATTTTTGCATAATTTAGACGACAATTTATTCCCCACAACTTGTATACACACACACACACACACACACACACACACACATATATATATATATATATAGTGAGAGCTGTGCGAGCCATGTACAGAGATGCTGCCAGTAAGGTGAGGGTTGGAAATGAGTACAGCAATGAATTCCGGGTAGAGGTAGGGGTCCACCAAGGTTCCGTCCTCAGCCCCCTATTATTTACCATAGTCCTCCAGGCAATCACAGAGGAGTTCAAGACAGGCTGCCCCTGGGAGCTCCTCTATGCTGATGACCTTGCCCTAATTGCGGAGTCACTATCAGAACTAGAGGAGAAGTTTCAGATGTGGAAGCAAGGTCTAGAATTGAAGGGCCTTAGAGTCAACCTAGCTAAAACCAAAATCCTAATAAGTAGGAAGGTAGATAAAACACAAACCCCTTCAGGTAGATGGCCCTGCTCAGTATGTAGAAAAGGAATAGGTAGTAACTCTATAAGATGTACCCGGTGCAAGCTATGGACACATAAGAGGTGCAGCAACATCAAAGGCAGGTTAACTAGCAAGTTAGTTTTTGTTTGTGGCAGATGTTCAGGTGCAATAAAGACTGTAAACAAACAGGAAACAACTTCTATCTCATTCCAGGGTGAAAAACTAGAGGTAGTCGATAGCTTCCGCTATCTGGGCGACCAAGTTAGTAGTGGGGGTGGGTGCGCTGAAAGTGTAGCTGCTAGAATAAGAATAGCCTGGGCAAAGTTTAGAGAGCTCTTACCCCTGCTGGCGACAAAGGGACTCTCACTCAGAGTAAAAGGCAGACTGTATGACGCATGCATACGAACAACCATGCTACATGGCAGTGAAACATGGGCTGTAACTGCTGAGGACATACGTAAGCTCGCAAGGAATGAAGCCAGTATGCTCCGTTGGATGTGTAATGTCAATGTGAATACCCGTCAGAGTGTAAGTATCTTGAGAGAAAAGCTGAACATTAGAAGCATCAGTTGTGGCGTGCAAGAGAGACGATTGCGCTGGTATGGACATGTGCTGGTATGAACCCGTGGAAGAGGTAGGCCCAGGAAGACCTGGGCTGAGGTGGTGAGGCAAGACCTTCGTACATTGGGCCTCACCGAGGCGATGACTACGGACCGAGACCTTTGGAAATGTGCTGTGCGTGAGAAGACCCGGCAAGCCAAGTAAGATCGTTGCCAGTGCCCCTGGACTGGTTCTTGTGCGGGTGGCACATGAGATGCACCATTTTGAGCGTGGCCGTTGCCAGTACCGCCTGACTGGCTCCTGTAGGATTTTCGAGCGAGATCGTTGCCAGTGCCCCTGGACTGGCTTGTGCGGGTGGCACATAAAAGACACCATTTCGAGCGTGGCCGTTTTCGTGCGGGTGACACGTAAAAGCACCCACTACACTCTCTGAGTGGTTGGTGTTAGGAAGGGCATCCAGCTGTAGAAACTCTGCCAAATCAGACTGGAGCCTGGTGTTGTCATCCGGTTTCACCAGTCCTCAGTCAAATCGTCCAACCCATGCTAGCATGGAAAGCGGACGTTAAACGATGATGATGATGATGATGATACACACACACACATATTTACATATACATATACACATATTTACAGAAAATTAAGTTTTCCACACAAGTAGAAGTATGAAGAAAAGAAAAAAGTTGGAAATGCGATTTAGGAAAATTTGCTTTATCACAATTTATATACAATTACTTAATGGTTTACACAGTTTTTTAATTCTCAAAAGTAATGGATTTATGGAGAGTTTTATCACAGATTTTTTATGTTTCAGTGTGGAAGTTCTTCTCTTGAAGATTTATTAACAACGTGTTACATTTTCAAATTTTAAGTATTATTATGCCGATGTATGTATTTATATTATAAACATGTTATAAAACTCTACATAATCCATTACTTTTAAAAATCAAAAAACTTGTGAAAGCAATTAAGCAACTGTATATATTTTCATAAAGAAATTTTTGTTAATTAGCATTTTCAACTGCTTTCCTTTTGTTCATACAAGCAGAAACACTGGCCTCTGGGTGGTTTTATGCTAGTATATGTTATATTTGCTTATACAAAACTGCAGTGATGTGCATATCTGTCCATACATACATACATCCATCCATACATACATACATACATACATACACACATACATACATATATACATTCCGGGATGATAGTAACATTGATAATCAAAGCAGTCTATCATGGACCAACAACTATATTACTACCTCCCATTTGAAAGGTATGTATTTGCAATCCAGGAACAGAAAATATCAGCCAAATCCTTGATGCACAAAAGGAACAGAGCTGCTGGAAAAATTTTGTGGAGTTAACAACAAAGATATCACCCACATCCTAAGCAATTGTCCAAAAATGTTGTTGCATATTATGTACCAATGAGACATAATGTTGTTAGGATACTGTATAATGGGATCTGTTAGAAGGATAATTCTGTAACCAAAGAAATAAGAACCCATAATATAGTAGAGGCCATAGCAACTAATAAGAAGGAATACTACAGCCGAAGGAGAAGATTTTTGGCCATTAGTAATCAAAAGATATAATTTGATACAAAAAATAACTCAACCAACATACATACATACATATATAGAATATCTTTAGAAGCTACCATTTTAAACTTGTGATTACCTGGGTGTGTGTGTACGTTTGTATATGTGTGTGTGAATGTGCCATGTCTTATAACCGTTAGTCTATCTACCTCGCTTTCTATTTGTTTTTACACTTTTCACATTGTAAAAATTGTAATAATTGATTTCATTGGAAGGTTGTAAATCCAGCAATGTTAATTATTCACCACATTCTCTCTCACTCTTTCTCTGTATGTTTATATCTCTCAAGTCTTAGGGTGTATGTATGTTTGTGCTTGTGTGTGTGTGTGTGTGTGTGTGTGTGTGTGTGTGTGAAAGGAATTTCATTAGGACAACAGAGTCAAAAGACCCCCACAAAGCATCAGCAGTGAACTCAGAGGAAGAATAGACTTAATTATATGCAAATATGAGACACTCTCAGGAGACACCAAAGCATAAGATTCATTGATAAGATAAGCACACAATAGCCTTTGTCACACAGGTTCAATGTCCTGTTTCAATTCAAACAACTTCAATTTCCAGTGAGTCTTAGTTTTGCCTTGACATCAATAAATCACAAGAGTAAACATTTTCAGGTGCCAGTTTACACCTTAAAGAGACCTGCTTCACCCATGGTCAGCTTTAAGTTGGATTTTCAAGAGTAGGAAATAAGAAAAATCATTACATCTATGCAGCAAATAGGAAAACAAAAAAAAACTTGTTTATTGGGACATTTTATATTGTTCCAAATAATGCAGAAATCCATCCTGATCAAGAGGCCTATCCATTGGGGAAGATATGGTCTGATACGGAATAGAAAAAATTTAATTAAAGGCATTCTATTGTGGAAACTGCCCAGCAATGGTAGGCTATTCAGCTATATATATATATATATATATATATATATATATATATATATATATATATATATTGAGAAAAATGAGGCAGTCAGAATTCCACTTAAGGACTTATGCTCTTGTTTCTACAACATCCAAAATTGAACTATGAACTTTTATGCTTCTTTTTTCTTTTCTCTCATCATTTCCTTATTCCTTTACTCTCTTCCTCTAAGTCATCATCTCATTAGTGTATACCATTCTCATTTTTCCCTATTTTTCCATATTTGTCTCTGATGACAGAATATCCCATACTCAGGGATTTCCCAGAAACAACTGTAAGACTGAATTTTTTCCAATAATAATAATGTATACGAATTGAGATGTTTGCCTTGCCTTAACATTTGTTGTCCTCTTTAACAATTATACATCCACTGCATTGGAAATCTGTGATGGCTCCATAACTACCATCTCGGCTATAACCTAGGAGCCCTAGTAATCCATTACAGTACTTATCTAGCATACCTAATCATTTAGATCACCTATGAACTAAATCCCCATACTTTGTGTGTGTGTGTGTATATATATATATATATATATATATATATATATATATATACATATATATATATATATATATGTTTTTATATTATTAATAAATTCATAAACTCATCAATAATATACTCAGGAAATCAATATTTAATAAAAACATATATATACACATTTATTTGCTCAAGATAATTGAGCACTCAACATAAGTTCAGTTATATATTCTTTTAGAATATTTCTTTTAGAATATTACTTATAAAAGTTATACATATATATATAAATATCCGTTCCCTCTCTCTCTCTCACTCTTCCTCCTTGACTCTCTCATTACTCACACATGACCAACGGCTATCTATCTTTCTTTCTTCCACTTCCTTCCTAAAGACAAGACGTGCTTTTGCCTGTCTCTTCTCAAAGCTCATTTTTCCAGCATTCACCACTTCACATCGTCTTGACTTAACAGCCCTCACCGTTTGTTTTTACTGTTTTGTTCTTACTGTCTTGATTTTGTTACCACTTTAAACCACCACAAAAAATCCCAAGTTTTATTTAATTTGCTTTGCAGGAAGGACTTTTTTAACAAAGTCATGTCTTGTCCCTACCTTCGTAATGCAGAATAGATAAAACAAGGGACAACTGATAAAGAAAATGTTCTTTATGTTACCTGTCTCATTTCTCTATTTGTTCCTTTCATTGTTCGAAAAATGTTCGTTTTCTGTTTTTGTTTTTTTATGTTCTTGCTTTTCATTTTGTTCACGTTCTTTTGATGTCCTTTACCCATATATGCATATATATAATATAATATATATATATATATATATATATATATATATATATATATATATATATATATATATATATATATATATATATATATATATATATATATATATATATATATATATATATACATATGCATATATATGTAGGTATGTACATATATGTACGTATATGAGCATATATTTATATATTATTTAATTATTTATATTATATATACACACACACTCATATACATGCATGTATATATGTATGCTTAGCATCATCATCATTCCCTTTTTTCATGTTGCCAACACGTTCAACCACCTCTTATAATGCACAGGGATATACTTACCTATTCTGAATCAAACAATATTCACAATATCATAATATTATTATGAAACTGAGATACACATGTATATGTAATTCATCTATTTATCTATTTCTCTCACTCCCTCTCTCTCTCTTTCTCTTTCTCTCTCTCTTTCTCTTTCTCTCTCTCTCTCTCTCTCTCTCTCCCTCACTCTCTCTCTCTCTATATATATATATATATATGAAACACTTGTAAACACATGAAATAAATATTTTTTGTGTTTCACTTCTACTAAATTAATTATACATACATTTATGTATTATTATGTTTATATATATTTGTATAATGTACATATATATCTATTTGCCAGTGTATATATATATATATATATATATATATACACACACACACTCATATATACATATATATACATAAATATATAGACATGTATACCTATATATGCACATACTCACACATATATACTCACACACCACACACATACGTACATACACACATACATACATACATACATACATACATACATACATACATACATACATACATACATACATACATACATACATACACATATACACATATACATACCTGTCCACTCAGAGAATTACTTCCATTCTCATTCCTGTCAGTTTCATTATTCCGAATTAATCTATAAGCCATCTTACTTTATTTACATTACTATTTTTCTATATGCTTTGGATTGGATTTGTTGGAAGTTAGTTGTTCTCTTGTCCAAAGAAAGAAGTGGTGTGTCCCACTAGGGAAAGTTATCTCAGATCAGCAGGAAAAAAACAGATGAAAATATTAGTGCAGTTAACAAATAAGGTGTGTTCTGGAATCCTCAATTTGCAATCATAGCAGTTTTTTTTAAATTTTATTTTATAAATATATGAATGTATTCTTGATTTTATATATTTATTTGGTTGTTCAATTATATATTCTGTTCATATTTCTTTTAAAAAAATTATGTATTAATTTGTTTATAGACTTTTTCATTTTTTGTATCAGATGATGAATTGTTCATATAGAACTATTGTTTTTGCAGATATCAAGATATTAATTGAAAGAAAGTATGTTTGAGTGGAGGAAAGAAAGGAGGAGGGAGCGTGTATGTGACAGAGTGTACATATGTGTGTGTGTGTGTGTGTGTGTGTGTATGTGTATAGGTGTGTTTTTATACACGTGTGAGTGTGTGCATTCATATCTATGTTTTGGTGGTTTTTGAGGGTATTTTTTGTTTTAATATTTCTCCCTTGCATTGACTTTTTTGTATCTCTTTTCTGTGACTTAGTGTAGAAGAAACATCATTATTGCCTTAGGGTTTCCAAAAACTTTCACTGAATCAAGATTAAAACTTGTTGATATCATAAAAGGAAATAGTGAAGATTAGAAGGATGGCGATGCATCTATATGAGAGAATATCATTATGGGAGAAAATGAAGATAAGATGGAGTCATAGAAACTGTGTATTGTAAAGTACAAGGTTGATTCAGAAACAAGTGAAAAGTTATTTAAATTATTTTCTTATAGGTACAGGCATGGTTGCATGGTTAAGAAGTTAGCTTTGCAACCATGTCATTTCAGGTTCAGTCCCATTCTGTAGCACTTTGGGCAAGTGTCTTCTATTATAACCCTGGGCTGATCAATGTCTTGTGAATGAATTTGGAAGTTGGAAACTGTTTAGAAGCCCATCTTGTGTGTGTGTGTGTGTGTGTGTGTGTATTTGTGCACATGTATGTGTGTGTGTATTTGGGTACATGTATGTGTGTTCTTTTATTTTTGTTCTCTACCATCACTTGACAACCTGTCAACCATGCCAACATAGAGTAGATTCTGCTAAAGGTACCCAAGATATCAGGAAGGGGTGTTAAATCAGATGTTGGGTTAAGATTACCAGCACTAGTGTAGCTAGAGGTGGGGATGCAGTCCATCCCAAGTGACACTTTTATTGGGGCAGCACTGCTGTAGGCAATATGTATTTTTTGTTGGGGCCCAGGGGCAGCACACTCCAGCTATGCTAGTGACTTCCAACCAAGAGACCACGGTGGAATTTGAACTTAGATTGCAAAGAACTACAACAAATATTGCATCTCATCTGTCTGACATTCTTATAGTTCCACCAATCTATTACACATGGCTATGTGGTTAAGAAGCTTGCTTTGCAATCATGTGGTTTCAGGTTCAGTCCCACTATGCAACACTTTGGACTAGTGTCTTTTACTATAGCCCTGGGCTGATCAGTGCCTTGTGAGTGAATTTGGAAGCTACAAACTATGTAAATGTCCATCATATGTGTGTGTATTTGTGTGCATATATGTGTGTGTCCATTTTTTGTTTTCCACCATCACTTCACAACCAATGTTGGTTTGTTTATGCAACTGTCCATTGCAGGATTACTCCTTTTTGTCAGCTGAGTGGGTAGGAGCAACATGAAATGATGTGTTTTACTCAAGAACACAAGCCACCTGATCCAGGAATCAAAACCACAATCTTGCTGTCATGAGCCCAATACCCTCACCACTAAGCCACATGCTTCCACACATGCGCACTCACACACACACACACACACACACACACACACATATATATATAGGGTAGTCCAAAAGTCACAGAGGGGTTTAACAGTTCAATAAATTTGTTTTAATTACATTTTTTTTATTTGTAATACACAAAATGTGACTCTTCACTCCTAATGTACACATATTTCCTGTATGTATATATATATATATATATATATATATATATATATATATATACTAGCAGCTAAGCCTGGTTTCACCTGGCCAGAGAACGACGTAAGAGAGAAATGAAGACATAAAAAAGAGGAAGAAGTGGATACGAAGTGGTGTTTGGGCAACGGATCTTGGTAGAAAAAAAAGAATGTCATGGTGAGTTAGTAAGGAGAGCAAGCAAAGCAAGACTGGACTTACGTGGGCTGGCAGGATGATGAAAAAAGTGCGGAGTTGAAACTGGAGCAGTTGAAGTTGGCGTTGTTATCATTGGAGTGCCTCTTGGTAGACAACATTCTTCGTCCTTCCCTCAGGTGCACAAATAGAAAGACCATGGGGACAGCCAATGTACAGCTGTTCATGTGAGAATACTTGCTCTGTCAGATTCAAACCAACCACTTGCACTGATTGTCCCTGCGCCTTGTTGATTGTCATGGGAAAGCAAAGTTTGATGAGAAATTGCATCTGTTTAAACTTGTAGGTTGTATCGGATTAGGTAAGGGACATGGGAGTTATAAGTATGTCTTAGCTGTGGCTGGTTCATTCAAGATTGTTGCCTACAGAACTCGGGAGCACAATTTTTTGATAATCATCCACATACCATTGCACATTATTGGAGCATCTAAATTCCTTAGCAGCATGATTGGCGCGCCAACTTTCAGATGCAGTTCGTGAGCTGGTAGTTCTATGGGTCCCCCCTTTTGTCAGATTTGTCATGGGCCGGCCGGTCTATCTCAGATACATGGGAAGCTGGATTAAATTTTTCATCAACACAGGGGAGCTGAAATAAATTTTTTCAATGTCCAAGAGAAGCCAAATTGCGAAAAAGGTTGAGAAATGCTGATCTATAACAATGGTTTTTATTTAGGCACATCGTAAAAGTAATTATAATGAATTGCTTAATATAAAAAAATGTATGTTTTTTCAAGCAAATACAGTTAGAAAAAATATTTACCATTTCAAGTCATCACTAAAAACAAAGCCCATCAATTTTTGAATGAAATAATAATTTTATTCTTTTATTCTAAGTTGTAAATTTTGCCCGAGAAATAAAGCAAATAGTCACCAAATGCATTGTTTAAAATCTACGACTCGATAGCAAATATCTTCAAATTGATTAGAAATGCATAAATTTAATAATAACAATGTTTTTGAGATTCCAGTTCGAATGACATGAGTGTTTTTGTTTCACTTTTGACACGTAATACTTAAATAGTGGAGGAGATATGATGTTGCTGTGGGCTCGAACTATGCAAGAAGTTAAAAATTTTTTTTGATTAAAACACAACCGGGACCCTAAGTAAGGCATGTGTAAAATTTGAATGAAATTGGTTGTGTAGTTCTGAAGTTTTAGGGATTCACACAGACACACAGACACACAGACAAACATTCTCAATTTTATATATATATAGATATATATACACACACATACACTGTATGTGGTGCTAAGTTATCATAAATTTTAAACAGTATAAATGAATTATTAACATCTTTGTGATTTTTGAGTCACTGTGTATATATTTATATATATATATACACACATACACACACATACACACACAATGGGCTTCCACACAGTTTCTGTCTACCAAATTCACTCACAAGGCATTGGTCGGTCCAGGGTTGGGCTATGTAGAAGACCCAAGGTGCTGTGTAGTGGAGCTGAACCCAAAACCATGTGAGTGTAAAACAAGCTTCTTAATTACATAGCCATGCCTAACACCATTCCCAAATAAAACAAATCCACTGAGTGTGTGTTAGGCTGGAAATCTAAATTTTCTAGGTTCAATCCAAGATTTTGGCATGTTAAGATTTTGTTTTTATTCTTGATATTTTTACTTATGAAAGATAATAGGAAGTTTTGGTCACATATGTACATATCGCCACATAATGATCATTATAAGATGTAAAATTTATGTGATAGAAGTCAGCAGTTGGCAATATTTTTACATCTGAGAAGGCATTTCACTTGATATATTGTACAATACATACTTACCATATATACCAGTATTTACTTCACAATGTTTTCCCTCAACATATATTACAATATTTCACTTGACATATTTCACAGTACTTACTTAACATATTTCTTAGTATATACTTCACTCGACATATTTCAAAGTACATACTTCCCTGATATATTTCATTCTACTTTATTGAAATATAAATGTTCTTTATAGATGGAAAGTTTTTTTTCATGAGAAACCTTTGAAAACTAAATGCAACAGAAAATTATCTTGAGACCATAACCATGAGAAACAGGCAGAGAAAGTAAGTTGAAAGCAAATGTAGTTTACCTTTCTATAAGTTTTATTCAATGTTTTCATGTAGTTTGACAATTGAAGATATACAATCTTAGTTGCCTGTCTGCCTGCATCGTTTTATCAATATAAAATAAACATAATCTCTTAGATGCAACCTCAGCTATGGAAATGGCATTTTACCATGCAAACCTACAAAGAATATTATGCCGAATATTTTGATTAAAGGGATTTGGTTAACCCATTGCTTGTCCAAAGCTTTTTTCATAAGTTTGTCCTAAGCATCCATGCATGTTTGCAGACTCTTAGTTAGTCCTTGTTTCATGCATTCTGAGTAATATAAAGCTTTCCTTTCTTAAGTCCTGAATTATTCTGGTGACTGGAAAAAAAAATAATTGGCAGTGTATATTACATATGATGCATAAACGCCAGGGAAATATGGCTTGTGTATCACAGACAAAGAGTTAAATGTTGACATAAAACGAAGCATGATAATTTATTTTTCTTTGATATAAGATCATTGTTGTAATAAAACTTAAAAGCTAACTCAATGAATTGGAAGATGATATAATTTGAAGACAGGAAAATTAAGTTAAGCAAAACAAGATCGTCATTTTTAATAATTAGATGTATGTAATATAATCTGCAGGAACAAAGTAGGCTACATTATAGCTAAACTGCTATTACTAATATGTAGCTGATTTAATCAAGAGTACTACATACATTTTATATAAAAATTGTTAGAAATATTATACGTTTTTCATCATGAAAAATATTAAACAGAAACTATGATTATGTTTAAGAATCAGTGCTCAAAAAATAAAACACTTTATAATACATCGAATATTACTTAGCAAAAAATAGGGTACACATAAAGATGAAATCTTGACGATAAGACACAGCAGTCGGAATATATTAAAGATATTAAAGCTATATTATAGCATTCAAAGATCTGGAACTTTTGAGATTATATAGATTGGTTTTTTCCTTGCTGCTGAAAGTTTGTGATAGCATTGGGCTTAATTATTAAGTAACAATACCAAGAAGCAGTTCTAAAGTATTATTTCACCATAAAGTTTCCTACCATAATAGCCATTGCTGTAAGCAATAATATAGTAAAATGTTTCCCTTATTCGAGGTTTCTACTTGTAAGTTGATCGATACAAAAGCAGTTCAGCTTCATGTGATCTAATTTGTTTTTAACACCTCCCAAAGTAATGTTTGTTCTCCCACAAGGAGATCTAACACTTCAAAAACAATCAAATGATTCTTTTAGCCAATAACAAAGGTTGATTATGGAGTGATTTGTCTTTCTGCCTAGCAGTCTGAAGAAACTACAGGAAATTGAAAGCTGCAGCTTTCTGGCTACAATCTTGAAATCTTGCCAGTTTTATATGGCTGACTTAATTTGGCATCTCTAACACTTTGCATTTCTTCTTAGTAATGTTTTTTCTTCGTTTGCCTGTCTATACATTTGACCACATCTTGAAGTCTTTGCACAAAACAGTTCCCTAAAACTAAATATTACAATTACAAGTTTTCAGACAATAGTTCACACATTACTTTTGTGATTCAATTGTCAGCAGTAGCCTGCAGTTTCACTCTCTCTAATTTACAGTCAAACCACACATTACTTTGCATCTCAATATGGTTAAAATGTCTCAAAGGTATTTTGTTCCCACTCTCTGCACCCTGAATTCAAATCCCACTGACATCACCTCTGCTACTCTGTTGTCCATCCTTTCAAAGTCTATCAAAAGAAAAAGCACCCATCCAGGGTGTTGGAATGGTAGAACTGTTACAGGTACTTTGTGGTACCTGTTCTGAATCATTGCATTCTGACATTGATGCTAAACTGTATGAGCCCAGATTCATGGACTTCCTTTTTGATCACTGGTTCTTAACCTTTTTTTTTCTTCTTTTGTAGTTCCCCTTCTTAAGTAGTTCTAATGCCTAGTACCCACCTAAGTGGCAAGTGAAGTATCATGACTAAAATAACTTAACATGAATGGTAATATATAATTATTACTCAAATGGACATCATCATATATGAAGAAAACAAGTAAGACTGCACACCCCAAAAAGTATTTTTCAAGATATAAATATAACATTAAGAATTAATTATTCTTGTTCAAACATATCTTTAGCCACAATATATATGTATCTCTCATTTTATTTTCATAACCATTACAAGTTTTATCATGCATAACACAATTACTGCTATAGGTGGTGCACCAGCATGACCGCAGCCACTTGGCTGAAACACATAAATAAATAAATAAATAGGTAAAATTTAGTATGTCAATTATGTTACCTCACCATGCAGGAGTACTCTGTTGATGGGTCTGGTTGAACAAATCAACCCCAGTTCTTATTCTTAAGCAGACTACTTAGTCTATCAGGCTCTTTTGCCAACCCCCAGCACTTATGTTTGCATAGGTCAAACAAGATTCATTGAAGCAGATGATTTCCTATGAGATGCTTTTCATTCTGTCTTCCTCCTCACCCCGTTTCCAAAGAAAGTTATAATTTTCCCCATTTTGGGTATGTTTCCATGGGAGATTACAAAAAAGTCTATGAATTTCCATCTGCACGTTATTATCATTGTGTGTGTATATATATATATATATATATATATATATATATATATATATATATATATATATATATATATATATATGGTAGATGAGAGTTTCAAGTCTGATACTAATCTTCAGGCATTTTGAATTTGAAATGGCTTAAGATTAGCATCACACTTGAAAATCTTGGAGTAC
>NC_142933.1:115473879-115476379 GCF_046866305.1 Octopus bimaculoides | reverse complement strand
AGACCGGCCATTGTGTTGTGTACTTGAGCAAAGCACTTCATTTCATGTTGTTCTGCAATTATTTTGACAACTCACATGTGGCACTCAGTTGCACCTGTACAGGTAATGTCGATTTGATGGAAGGAGTGAGCTTATGTCTACACAAACATTTGATCACTATAATCTGTGTGGTTGTTTGGTAAGAAATTCTTGAACCTTCATATATCATCTAATGACGGGAGAGTTCATTATATGTATACACACACACACACACACACACACACACACACACACACACGTGCATTCATACATGTGTATTTGTGCTTGTGTGTATATGTGTATACTTCATCTCCAATGACATCACACAATACACATAAATGAGAGTCACCAGCATACACGTGATTTCCCTCCTTTCTGTTTTTTCATGAGAATGTATCCAGAAAATATCTATTTGCTTAGAAACAGGTCAGAGTTGACAAACAGGAAGAACATTTGGCTGTAGAAAATGTGACTCAATAAATTGCAGCTGACCCATGCAAGCATGAAAAACTGGACCTTAAAACATACACACACAAACGCACATGCACATACACACACACACACACACACACACACACACACACACACACACACACGTATGCATACATGTGTGTGTGTGTGTGTGTGCATGTGCCTCAGCATGGTCACAACCTTTGGGCTGAAATGTATAGAAGAATATATGTATATATGTACACATTACTATATATATGTACTAATATATCCATATATACTAAAATTGTTAGTTTGCTATGCCATGTGGGCAGTGCCTGATGATTGTACTGTGATACCAAACATGTTAATAAATACTATCTAGCATGTTCTCATCATATGAAACTAATAGTTGCACATAAAATATATATATTTGTTAAATTAAGTAATATTTATCTCTCATCAGATGGAGTACTTCTTTTGTTCATCTTACCATGAAGGAACACTACACTATATACATGTAGTGTATTGTTCTGTGATGGTAAGATCAACAAAAGAAGTACTCCATCTGATGAGAGATAACTATATATATATATATATATATGTGTGTGTGTGTGTGTGTGTGTAACATATGTTATAATTATAAACAGAACAAATTTTAACCATTCCTCCACAGACTGGAATAAAAATTATGAACAACCTTAATCGATTTTCTGACACTCTACAAAGAAACAAGCAGCCAAACTGCTTATGTACTCAACAAACGCAGTAGTTACTCTATGAAGGAGTCCCTAATTTGCATGCTGATAGTGTTTAACATTCTATAAATACCAGCGGCCTGTCAGTGTCAAGGTGGAATATAAGATACAGGGGTTTAACAAAATAATGGAAACACCTAAAAAATTTCAAACAAATTTATTTTAATATGTGTAGGACCGCCTTTTGGGAGTAATTACAGCTTGAATTCTATGAAACATGGACTTGTACAAAGTTTGAATTGTTTCCAAAGGAATTTTGTCCATTCTTCAGCTAAAACAGTTTCCAGTTTTTGTAGTGATGATGGTGGAGAATATCGACTCCTTACTTGTTTTTCTAAAATCACCATAAAGGTTCAATGATTTTAAGATCTGGGGACTGTGGTAGCCAGATAAGATGTTCAATTTCACTAGAATGTTCTTCGTGCCATTCAGTAAGAACTTTAGCTGTGTGAATTGGTGCATTATCATCTTGAAAGATTGCATTTCCCTCTAGAAACAGTTCTGCAACCATAGGAGGAATTTGATCAGATAAAATTCTTAAACAGTCTCGACTATTAATTTTGCCATGAAGGGAAACCATTTGGCTGGTGGATTTCCATGATATAGCCCCCCCCCCCCACCCATATCACTACAGATCCTCCTCCATGTTTAACAGTTGGAAGAAGGTAGTCTGGGTCAAATGCTTCTTTTGGCTGTCTCCACACGTATGCTCAGCCGATGGTCAGAAATAAGGTAAAGGATGACTTGTCCGAGAAAATAACATTCTTCACCTGCTCTAGGGACCAATTCTGTAGGTTTTTACTCCTAAACGCTTTGCAACGTTTGTTTTTGAAAGTAGTGGTTTTCTGATTGCAGCCCTCCTGTGAACAGTTTTTGTGGAAACTGGGTTCTTGAGGTAGTCATTAAATTCTGCAGTAATTTTGGGAGCTGTACTTTTGTGATCCTTTCTAACAATTCACTTAAGAGTCCGATGGTCTCTATCTGAAAGTTTTGGTTTTCTTCCGTAGTTTTGTTTCGACGAGGTTTTTCACTCTTTCTCAAAGGCTGTCATTACTTTCGAGACAGTACTTCTTGATACACCAAACACTTCGGATGTTTGCGATATGCTAGCACCTGCCATATGAGCACTAACAATTTGACCTCTTTGAAAGTCCAATAAATCTGTCATTTTAATGAATTTTAATTACTTTTTTCTGATGATATCTGAAAAGAAACAGCAATTTTAGCAAAACATATTAAGCAACACTAATAATAAATCAACAAACATAAAAATAAACAAGCTTTTAACAGTTTTA
>NC_142933.1:115461379-115468879 GCF_046866305.1 Octopus bimaculoides | reverse complement strand
ATGAATATATATATATATATATATATATATATATATATATATACATATATATATATATATATATATATATATATATATATAAATAAGATATCTATATTTTTATCTATTATCTACTATTGCAGAAAGGAATTACTGATAGGATATTATAATTCATAACATGGCACATAAAATACACCATCTTGAGCATGGCCATTGCCAGTGCCGCCTGACTGGCCTTCGTGCGGGTGACACGTAAAAGCACCCACCAAACTCTCTGAGTGGTTGGCATTAGGAAGGGCATCCAGCCGTAGAAACTCTGCCAAATCAGATTGGAGCCTGGTGTAGCCATCTGGTTTCACCAGTCCTCAGTCAAATCATCCAACCCATGCTAGCATGGAAAGCGGACGTTAAACGACAATGATGATGATGATGATGTGTGTGTGTGTATATATATATATATATATATATATATATATATATATATATATATAATTTATTAATAAGGGTAGAAATTGATATTAATCAATTAAAACCAGTGGTCTATCATATTAAAAACATCCGAAGATTAAAATTATATTACATACAAAAATAAGAGGAATGACCAGCAAAAGTGGACTCCTATATGCTAGAAATAGATGCCGAATCATCTAACTACGAAAAATATGTTCTCAGTAAAAATTTAGCAACACAACAGACTGTAAAAGGGCAAGACAAATGAAAAAGTACTACATAAAAAAACGATTAACCTACGTATCATGGTTTCACCTGTTAAAATTTACATAAGTAAATATCTGCAGGATCATCAGCGTAGTCTGTCGATTTATAAAATACAATTTCCAGAACTAGACATAAGACGTCCACCTGAAAGGCAGCACGTGTAGAGTTCTACAAATTACATTCAGTGTATCCTTTCAAATATCTTCATTCTGGCACGCTAAGTCCAGAAATAACTCTGCAGTTAATAAATTTTTGCAGCTAATGTACCGGTTTGAGAACATCATTATTTAAAATTTATTAATAAGGGTAGAAATTGATATTAATCAATTAAAACCAGTGGTCTAGCATATTAAAAACATTCGAAGATTAAAATTATATTACATACAAAAATAAGAGGAATGACCAGCAAAAGTGGACTCCTATATGCTAGTGAGACACCCCACAACCAAATGTTTTTAAGCAAACGTCTTACCATACACTGCCATACCTGAACTTATTCCATCTCTTTCTGTTTGTGTTTATCCCACTTCACTGCTTGACAGCCAATGTTGGTTTGTTTACATTCCTGTAAATTAGCAGTTCAGCAAAAAAGACAGATAAAAAATATACAATATTTTGATCTGTTTTGTTAAGCCTTTCAAGGTTGCCCCCACATTCCAATGACTGAAACAAGTAAAAGGTAAAAGAGAAAAGAATTTTTTTTCTTTTTTGCTCTAAATCAGTCTGAAGAAAAGTGGTGGAAAAAATGGGAGGAAGTTATAATCAGGCTGGCTGGCTGGATAGTTGGATGGATGGATGGATGGATATCTAAGTGTGTTTGTCTTGATCTTACTGTTTGTATTTGTCCCACAACACTGCTTGACAACCAGTGTTGGTTTGTTTACATTCTTTTAACTTAGTAGATCAACAAAAGAGAATGATAGAATAAGTACCAGACTTTAAAAAAATTCTTGCAACTGAGGAAACTGCTAAAGGCATGTTGGGCAAGTATTTTCTAACATGGCCCTTGGATCAACCAAAAACTATGACTGAAATTTTGTCAATGAAAACTATGAAACTGTTCCTGTTCTTTAGGGTGAACTTAATCTCTGTCATTTTGACACCATCACCTGGCCCTTGGGGAAGGAATCTTCAGAGGAGTTCAAAATAATGCAAATATTCTGGTGAGGTCACTGGTTTAAAAATAATTTGCTCCCTTAGAGATTTTGAAAAAGAATCAAGGGAATTGTGCTTCCTCTTCTAAGTTATAAAAGAGGGCATTAGTGAAATGTATCAGTTTCAAAACTGGATAGGGGTCTCGATTCACAAGACACTTACTTGTCCAAGGAGCTATTCTGTAGGATTAAACCTAAAACCATTTACTACAAAGCTAACTTTTTAACCACACAGCCATACTTGTATGCATTTACGTCATCATCATCATTTAACATCTCTTTTCCCTGCTGGCATGGGTTGGACAGTTTGACATGGAGCTAGCCAGTCAGGGAGCTAGCCAGTCAGGGAGCTGGCCAGTCAGGGAGCTGGCCAGTCAGGGAGCTAGCCAGTCAGGGAGCTAGCCAGTCAGGGAGCTGGCCAGTCAGGGAGCTAGCCAGTCAGGGAGCTGGCCAGTCAGGGAGCTAGCGAGTCAGGGAGCTGGCCAGTCAGGGAGCTAGCCAGTCAGGGAGCTGGCCAGTCAGGGAGCTAGCCAGTCAGGGAGCTGGCCAGTCAGGGAGCTGGCCAGTCAGGGAGCTAGCCAGTCAGGGAGCTAGCCAGTCAGGGAGCTGGCCAGTCAGGGAGCTAGCCAGTCAGGGAGCTGGCCAGTCAGGGAGCTGGCCAGTCAGGGAGCTAGCCAGTCAGGGAGCTAGCCAGTCAGGGAGCTGGCCAGTCAGGGAGCTAGCCAGTCAGGGAGCTGGCCAGTCAGGGAGCTGGCCAGTCAGGGAGCTGGCCAGTCAGGGAGCTGGCCAGTCAGGGAGCTGGCCAGTCAGGGAGCTGGCCAGTCAGGGAGCTGGCCAGTCAGGGAGCTAGCCAGTCAGGGAGCTGGCCAGTCAGGGTACTGCCCAGATTCCAGTTGTCTGTTGTGGCATGTTTTCTATGGCTAGATGCCCTTCCTAACCCCAACCACTTTACAGAGTGTGGTGGGTACATTTACACAGCACTGGCACAAGCACATTTTATGTGGCACTGGCACCTGCCAAGAACAACCCTGTATGTATGAATGACATCGATCTACATGTTGCATAATGTAAATATATAAGTTGCATAATGTCTACATGTTACGTAAGTCTGCATTACATAATATCTACATGTTACTTAATGCCTACACGTAAATTTCTGTATGTTGCATAACATAAACGTCTACTTGTCACATGATGTCTACATCATGTAGCTTAAAAACCGTTTTAAGAAAGCCTTTTTAGAGCCATCACTTAACTTCAGTTTCATCATGTTAAACAGACAAGAAATATATATCCTCCAGTCTATTTCTTGAAAATCTGCTACACTAGATGACCGCAGTTCAATAAAAGAAAGTGTCACTCACCTACATAAATAACAAAACATCCTTACATCATCACATCTCTTAATACCCTTCAGAAACGTTTCAACACCACACAATCTTATTGCCTCATCCGAAGCTTTTAATAACAATTAAATATTACATCAATTTCATTTTTATTTTATAAACTTTTCTTTCATATAATTCTATTAGACAAAAGACATTAGAACAAATGATCTGAAAATAATATAAGTAAGAAAATAAATCAGTCTATTGTGAATTTCTTTTTACTGCTTCTTTTGTGTATATATATATATATATATATATATATATATATATATATTTTCTTTTTTTTGCTTTTTTTCTTTGATCGTTTTTGGTTTTCTCGTGTGTTAATAATAGGTTACATGGATTTAGCTCTATATTTATGAGATGAATTATTACTAAAGTACGTAAAGATCAGACATACTATTGACCTCACTTCTTTAAATCTAAATAACACTTCAATCTCTAAGTGACTCTATCTTATACTAAGTCTATGAATATCAGACAAGAATGGCACCTAAAGATATGTATACGTGCATGTATATATATGTGTGTGTATGTGTATGCATGAATTCTATAATATATATCAGAGTTTCAGGGGCATGAGTTCTTTATCTTTCAATGTGTCTGAGGTAAGTGAGACTAGTAAAGCCTATCTCTCCATTTAGCAATACTCATCTGGAGTTTGGAGCTCAGCTCTATAAACTATCAAAATACTTAATACTGATTAGTATGGCGTTAGACAAATACTTTGCAGTTATTGTACTGGCTCCTTATATTCCCAGTTCAAGTCTCACCAAGCTCAGTTTCGCCTTTCGTCCTTTTAGAGTTAATAAAATAATATATACCAGACAAGAATTAAGATCAGTATAACTGTCTCTTCTCCCCAAATTGCTGGCCTTGTGCTTATGTTAGAAATTATTAAGAACTAGCTGGCCCTATGCTGTCAAAAATGACAGCTAATTATAGTATTCTATATAAAAATATGGATGGTAAATCAAATTAATACACTTGTCAATGTTATTTAGTGGTTGCCTTTTGAGATGTGATGTCGATCATTGTTTGTTACTGAATGAACGCTGGTTCACACATACAAACATTCACATACTTCCCTTGTACATGCACACACATGCACATACACACATATGCTCACACAGAGTTGAAACGCTGTTTTATTTTTCTCTTCAGGGTTGAATGTTCACATCCCACTTCCATTGCACATACACACACACACGCATAAACATGCATTCACATACTTCCCTTTTACATACACACACATATACATATACACATGACACACACATATACATATACACATGAGACACACAGAGTCAAAACACTCCTACAACCACTTTGTCATCACCCCTTCCTTTCTTATTCATATGTTGTGATGGAGAAAACACAGGAGTATTATTGTAGTAGATGGTGGGTAGAATAGTTAGAGTATTAGTTATGGCCTTTCTGGGTTCAAATCTAACCAAAGTTAACTTAGTTTTTCATCTTTCATCTTTCCAGTGTTGATAAAATAACGTACAAATCAAATACATGAATCAGTTTAATATTCCAGTACAACATCTCAGATGTGGCTGGAATTATATAAAAAAAACAAACTAAGACTAACCTAACTGTTCATCCATCCAGGATTAATAAAATAAAGTACCAGTCAACTATATGAGTGGATATAATTGACTATACCCTCAACAAATGTAAAGCTTTGTACTAGTGTTAAAAATCAATAAATACAGTATTACAACAATTTATATCTGTCCATTGTTCCTGGTTGCAAATAATTTAACTGATCTGTTAGAAGATAAATGTTAGCCATAACCATAGATTCTTCCTGCCATGTTGTACAATAATTAATAGAAATCAACTGAGAAAGATGTTTTTAACATTTAATCTCAGCGAAGTAACTGTTTGGTAGGTTTAATTTGGTTAACAGATTTAAACTATAAGATATTATAGTTAGAGTGGTAATACTGATTTCAAATTTTGGCACAAGGTCAGCAGGTTTGGGGGAAGGGATAAGTTTGATTAAATTGACTCCAGTGTTCAACTGGTACTTTTTATCAACCCCAAAAGAATGAAAGGCAATGTTGACCTTGACAGATTTTGAATTCACTAAGTATTTTGCCCAGCATTCTGACAATTCTGCCAGCTTGCTGTCTTAGTTAGAGAGATAACATTGGCAGGGAGGGATTTCCAACAAATCACAGTTCTTGAGAATGGAAAAGATTAGGAAAAATCTTTAATACCAATTTCGGGGTGATGATATACAATACAGATAAAGGGTGAAAATGTGAGTCAGAAAGATTAAAATGAGGATGGTATAGTATGTGTGCTCTCAGAAAGCAGTTATTTGTGTATATGATATAGCAAGTAGACACAATTCAGAAGTAAGCATATGTGTTGATGAATGAAGGTTTGCTGATCAATTGTACAACCAAGAATTAGGCTTATCAAACTGTCCAAACTCTGAGAAATATCTAGAAATATACTGGTGTGAAGAATTTTCCTGATTTAAAAAAAAACTAGCACTTGTGCAGATCTGAAAAATATTTCAGTGCTTAAGAGGATATTCAGGTTTTTGGTTCAATTTCTTATTGCAATTTCATTTTGCCTAATTTTGTCATCAATATCATCGTCATCATTATTTAACATCTGATTTTCCATACTTGCATGGGTCACACAAAATTTGTTGAGACAGATTTTCTACAGCCAGACACCTTCCCTATTGAAAACTCACACTGGTTTCCAAGTAAGGTAAGGTTTTCCTATGACCAGACATGTTTTCACAGAAGATTGGGAACAAAAGACACCACTTGCATGATGGTGATATATATATATATATTACAATAGGCTTGTTTTAGTTTCCATCTGCCAAAACCACTCACAAGTCTTTGGTCAGCCCAAGGCTATAATAGGAAACACTTGCCCAAGGTGCCATGCAGTGGGACTGAACCCAAAGCCATGTGGTTGGGAAGCAAACTTGCTGCCACACAGCCACACCTGTGCCTACATCATGTACATAAAACATCATTAGACGATAGAGTTGACAAATTATTGAGGAAACGTTCGTTATCTGGAGCCATCGATGCATGGATGGCAAATGAGACAGTTGTAACAAGAAACAATGTATGGACAAGAAACTGAGCAGTTATGGTAAATATATCTGGTAGTTATTGCAGTTACAATGGTTATAACAGATAATTCTCTTCTACTACAATTTATGACTGTGCTTTCATGCTCCATGCACTTATGTCAGAGGATCTCTAAAGGCTAATACTGTAATATCTAGCATTCTAACAGGACATCCATATTAAGTTGGATATAAAGATTACCTTTTGGTACTAATACTGCTTCCATTGCTAATAATTATTTTTTGATAAGCCTACTAGCTATTTGTGATATCAGTGACTGAAAAGACACTGAAATGTTACATATCTTAACAGTGAGACTTGGCTGATATGTGGTGATCAGATACCTGTCACTGAGGAAGTCCAGTAGACTGAAATCATGTGATCTGACAGTTCCCATCCCCATAACAGATGATTCTTGTCTGCTATGATTTATGTTTGTGCTTTTACACACCATGTGCCTATATGAGAGGACCTGTCGAAGCTAATACCACACTATTCAGCATTCTAACAAGATATCCACATTAAGTTGGATATGAAGATTACCTTTTAGTACATTGCTAATAATTATTTTTTAATAAAACTGTTGGTAGTTTTGTCTTTTAAACCTTAAGTCAACCTTGAATGAGAAAACATAATCAAAGGTGCTCTGGCTTTGACCAACCTATCTTTAATCAGATCTAGACCAACATTACACAATGTATCCTTCATCTTCTGGGATCAGCTTAATTGATTAATATTGGTGTCTCCCGAAATATTTCAAGAGGCTACAGTTGAGTACCCAGAACATATCTTCTAAGAGTTGCTGATGCTTTAAGGTCAGATGAACATATAAACAACCAGCAGCCACAGTATTGCTGCAAGGTGCCATAACATCATCATTTAACATTTGTTTTCCATGCTGGCATGGGTTAGATCGTTTTGACTGGAGATGGTAAGCGAGAGAGCTGCACCAGGCTCCAGTTGTCTGTTTTGGCTTTTGCCTTCTAGAGCTGGATGCCCTTCCTAATGCCAGCCATCTTACAGAGTGTATTGAGTACTTTTTACATGCAACCGGTATGAGTGTCTTTCACATACCACCAGCACAGGTATCTTTCATGTGTCACCAGCATGGGTGCCTTTTACGTGTCACTGGCATGGGTGCCTTTA
>NC_142933.1:115421379-115453879 GCF_046866305.1 Octopus bimaculoides | reverse complement strand
TGTTCTGGCTATGTCCTCATGACAGAATTCATCCAACATCTTTGAACAGAGCCTTAATTCAGACAGCTATGTGAAGCTGTTGGGACTACCTGCAGAGGTAGGTAGGCCAAATATGTGGCAGCAGGATTTGGCCTCTTGCCATACTTTTGGAAAGAGTAAGAAGTGGTTGTTGAAGAATTTCTATGACTTCACCAGCCCCAATTTCTGATCCTCCAGTTAACTTGACTGTAATCCCATGGATTACTATGAACACAGTTGAGTAAGATATCAATCACTCTACCAGCAAGAAACACCAAAGCTGAGCTGATGACCAAAATCAAGGAGGTTTGAAGATCTTCCCAGGGACACAGTGAGGAATGCGTGCCAAGTTCCAGAGCTGTTTTGAGACCATAGTGGAAGTTTATAGTGGTTACTTTAAGTAAGCTGTTATCTTCTAGCCATAATCTAGTTGATATTTTTGATTTTTTAAAAATACTTTTATTTTCAGATAGGATATTTTCTTTATCCTTTTATGAAAACTGTCAAATTTATCACAAACATCCTATGTTTTATTGTGTCTGGAGAGAGTCATTCTCTTCTAGTGCCTTATTATTTAACACACTCACAGGTTCAATTTCCACTCATTTACTTATTTATTTTTCCTAAAATTTTGCTGCATCTTGCAACCTTTTCAATAGTCATTGACTCTGTCCAGTATTTGAACTGTGTTCTTTTTGTTTGTTTTTTGCACATGTCTATTGTAATTCCCAAATTTGTGTGCATGTATATTGTAACTTCCAAACTGAGAACTGTTGCTTTAGATTATGTCACTGAAAGGAATAAGCAAGAATTTGTTTCTAAATCTTACCATATTGTTTCTATTACTATAACAATAAATATAAAAACTCATGGAAACAATATGTGCATTAAGGCAATATGACACTCAGAGAGAAAGATCTTTCTCATCTCGTTAACCCTTTTGTTACTATATTTCTATTGAAATAAATTACCTTCATTTCAGTTAATTTTTTAAATAATGAAGAATTTAGTAAAATAACTTTGCCATTATTAAGTTAGTGTTTGAAACATAAAGTAATATGAAATTTTGATGGAAGTCTTTAATTTAGACCGTTTTAAAACAGAAAGTTTGCATTATAGAACCAGGATGGCCATGGGCATTAATTAAACAATTTTGTACAATAGTAGCTTTACCTCTCAACTACTGTGCCCTATATTCATAATTTTTGTTTAATAAATAAGCATGGCTATGTGGTTAAAAAGCTCACTTTGAAATCACATACTTTTGGGTTCAATCCTGTCGTATAGCACTTTGAACAAGTATCTTACACTATATCCGAGGGGCCAACCAGTGCCTATGGAGTAAATTTGATTGATGAAAATCATGTGGAAGCCTGTTATACATACATACATACATACATACATACATACATACATACATACATACACACACACAAACACACACACGCACACACGCACACACACACACACACACACACACACACACACACACACACATCGGCCACTAAGGAAATTATCTCCTTTGTCAGTCATTAAGACAGTGCATTTGTGGCTATTGAGTCGTTTTGACTGTTATTTCTAGTAATGCCGGTACCACTTAGTATCCTTTGTCACTTTCGTGATGTCTATAAATTTGCATTTAGGTTGTTAAATTGCTAATAAGCCACCCAATTTATTTATAGTTTCCACTTTAACCGTTTTTGAAATCAGTGTAAGGGTTCAACTGTTTTCATATAAGCTGACAAAATGAGTTGAGTTTAACGTTAGGCACGGTAAGAGCCACTGAGAATCATGATGTTCTGTATCAAAATTCGAAATCACCATTGATCTGGCTATGTCTGCGAGGGAGCTTGTCTCCCTTGTCAGTCATTAAGACAGTGCATTTGTAGCTATTGAGTCGTTTGACTCTTATTTCTTGCAATGCCAGTATCATTTAGTACCCTCTGTCACTGTAATAACGTCTATATATGGTAGTGTGAAATGGAGACACTTACACACTTGGTAACTACTAGCCTTCTATAAAAAAAATTTATCTGGTAGTGGGCTTCCACACAGTTTCCATTTACCAAATTCCACTTCCATATTACTGGTCAACTCAAGGCTATAGTAGAAGACTTATCAAAATTGGTATATTGGTATCAAATCAAGACCCAATCTTAACTACACAGTTATGCTTATGCCTTCAAATTTGTAAGACGACATAGTGTTAGTTGAATTATCTCAGTTAAAGTAAGAGTGATAGCAAAATCAGCCCCTTCCAGATTTGTACTCAAAAATGCAAACATGGAAGTTAAAGAAAACAGCTTTCGTCATCAGTACAGAAATACTTCAGTTCTCAATAACTGCATTAACCACTAACCCTCGACAAAGGGGAGACCCACAATGGAATACTGTCCCCTGTTGCTGCTACATGCACAGATAACTTAGAAAACATCCAAAGGAAGGTTATCTGTTTGATTGGCATTGTTAATCAATCAGTTAGCCATTATTGCATTTTCAACTCCAATACTGAAACATTATGTATCTTCAGTTAAACAAATATATAGACATTTCTTGTTTGAAATAAAAAGCTTTTTACTTTTGGTTTCTTTTAATATTTGGTATATTTGAAAGAGAGTTAATTTGAAGTAAACAATTCTTCAAACTTAGGCTATAATCAGCAATTGATTCTCCTTTGAAATTATTTTTTTAAGGTGAGATGAAGGAATATCTAGAATTTCTCTGTATGTTTAGATATTTTTATGGAATTTTTTTGTGGCTGTTATGATCCTAGTTAAATCCTGTCCAATCAAATATCTATGAGGTGAATGATGAAACATTTGAGAAAAAATTGAACTAACATTAGTTTCTGTTTCATTCCAAGACATTACCATTTTACTTAGATATTTGTTGCATATTGTAGTTTTTCTGATTTACAACTTTTAGCATATGGTCTTCATTTTATCAAAGGAAATTTATTGAGAAACATTTAACAGCTAATTCAACTACACAAGTAACTTCATCATCATCATCATCATCATCATCATCATCGTTTAATGTCCGCTTTCCATGCTAGCATGGGTTGGACGACTTGACTGAGGACTGGTGAAACCGGATGGCAACACCAGGCTCCAATCTAAATTTGGCAGAGTTTCTACAGCTGGATGCCCTTCCTAATGCCAACCACTCAGAGAGTGTAGTAGGTGCTTTTACGTGTCACCTGCACGAAGGCCAGTCAGGCGATACTGGCAACGGCCACGCTCGAAATGGTGTCTTTTATGTGCCACCCGCACAAGCCAGTCCAGGGGCACTGGCAACGATCTCGCTCGAAAATCCTACGGAAGCCAGTCAGGCGGTACTGGCAACGGCCACGCTCAAAATGGTGCATCTCATGTGCCACCCGCACAAGAACCAGTCCAGGGGCACTGGCAACAATCTCACTTGGCTTGCCAGGTCTTCTCACGCACAGCACATTTCCAAAGGTCTCGGTAAATTTCATTTTAGAAGTGTTTTGTAGAGCAGGCAAGCACTGTTGGCTTAAAGTAAGTTCTCAATGAGCCATATTTACAGTCAAGTTCAAATAACAGTTGTAAGTTTTCCTTTATGCCCTTGAGAAAGGGATACATGTTATGCAGCTTTAGTCACTTTTCCTACCGTTCATGAATGTGAAACCTTGCCAAAACACATTAGCTGAGCCAGAGGAGGAAAGGCAGAGTTCATGATGTTTTTTAGGTCCACTGAGATTAGTGGAAAGAAGGGAGGAAGTTATCCTCAGTTTGGAGACCAGGTTAAAAGGCATGCAGTGAACTTTGCTAAAGGCACACGAGTTCTCACTGAGAACTTACCTTAAGCCAACAGTGTTTGCCTGCTTTATAAAACATTTCTAAAATAAAGTTTACATTTATGAAGTTGCTTGTGTAGTTGATTTAGCAGTTAAATGTTTCTCAACAAATTTCCTTTGATAAAATGAAGACCATATGCTAACATTGTAAATCAGAGAAACTACAATATGCAACAAAAGTCTTAGTAAAATGATAATGTCTTGGAGTGAAACAGAAACTTAATGTTAGTTTCATTTTCTCTTAAATATTTCATCAATCACCTCATATCATATATTTGATTGGACAGGACTTATGGTGGTGTTAAACAAGTTAATAGATTAAATCTATCTCTTCACCACGAACAAGAATGGTCCTTAGACAGGCTCCTATTCAGTTTCTATCTATAATATTTAGTCAATCTGAAGCTACATTAGAAGATACTTGCCCAAAGTGCTATAAAAAAAAGCAAAGTAAAGTTTTATTCTCGAGTCATACTAACTCATAACAGCCAGTTTCCATGGCATATATAGTCCCCATCTGGATGGGACGCCAGTCCATCACAGGATTACCCATTCTTACCAGATGAGTGAACTGGAGCAATGTGAAATGAAGTGTTTTGCTCAATGACACACTGCATCACCCAATCCAGGAACTGAAACCACAATCTTACAATCATGAGTCCAACACCCTAACCACTAAGCCATGTGCCTCCACCCAGGCTGGTATGCAATGGGAGCAAACCAAAAACCACATAATTGTGAAGCTAACTTCTAAACCACACAGTCAGACTTTATACATATATGTGTCCAAATAGTTTAACTGACATCTCCAAAATACCATTTCAATGTCAAAATAAGTAGAGACAGGATAAAATATAAAATTAAATGGATTATTCCTTAATTTAGAATTTTTATCTGAAAATGTATTTGATCTTCCACTAATACAACTCCAACTAATAGATGGCTAAGAAGTGTTGGAATGGCACTAAATTAGAATTACAGAGACATTTCAAAGAGACTCTTTAGGTTTGCTTAAAAGTTCATTTAAATGATACAAAACTCAATCTTCTTTTTAAAATGGATTAAATTACTTAAAGTTAATTTTGTAGAATATTCTTAGATAAAATCTTACATACCAAGCTTCTGTCCAATTACACACCTGGAGTTCTTATAGTGCAGAAGGACAGAACAGAAAGATTATGTAGATTGTTATGGTTAATATGGTTCTAGAAAAAAAATAAAGATGTTGCAAGAATACAAAGAATGGCAGGGAGCTCTATGATTACCAGTTTTAGAAGGAAAATTACAATTAATGTTTGAGGCAGATTTTAAGAAGTAAACAATGTCAGGAAAATAAGTGAAGAAACAAAGATAGATTTGAGAAGTGAGCTAAGTGAATGAGTTTTAAAGAATAGAAGCAAGTCTAAATAATAGATTCTGCAAATCTTTTACTTCAACTGAATGGACATTAAAGAATAGAGCAATCTCTAATCTTTCACAATACCGGATAATTTAATAATAGTTCCTACAAATGGCTGTTTTAATCATATTGCAGCGCATCACAGCCAATCTTTCAACTGAACCAAGGAAACTATGTTTCCATTAGTCTTTCAATTGCTGATACTATCTGTTGATCACAACTTCTGTTAGAAGTTTCATCGTGTTTTCTGGTGACAAAAAAAAAAACAAAAAAAAACAGGATTTGAACACAGAAAGCACAGAGCTTCACAGAGCTTTCTGTTTGATACTCTATCAGTTCTACCAATTCACTGTTCTGGACTAATATTTTATTTATCAAATCCAAAAGTATGAAAGGCAAAGATGTCCTAGGTGTGATTTGACAGCAGAGCACAAAAAATTTTAATACAAGTAGAAAAAATGTGAAACTAATCCACATTTAATAAAAAAAATGGTTTTTGGTAGCATTCAGGTTGTGTTAAAAGTAAGACTGGATAAAGAAACTTGCTTTGAGATGAGTGACTGTCTAGTCAGCAGAATGTTTGTAACATATTCTTGAAGAGATCATTCAGAATTTCAAAATTGCTTGTAATAGGAAACTCATTTATGATGACCAGCTGGGCTTCATTGCAGGATGAACCTAAAGAACTTCAGATAACTTTGAAAAGATTTAGAAGCCATGGAAAAATTAATCTTCTACCATAACCTCAAAATGACCAATATCTTAGGAGTGGAATTTTATAGATTAAAAACTGTACTGAAGTCCATTATAAATACAGTGAAATAAGTGATCCATCTTTAGAAAATCTGTTCACAAATTGAGACATTAAATAATTAATTAAATAAATAAATAAGAAGCAGAGAACACATTATCGCACTAACATCATAGAAGGACTATTGGTTGTTATGTTGGACAGGAATAAACAGGGATTCAATATGTAATCAATGCAGATAATAAATACAAAATTGTGTGTGTGTGTGTGTCTGTGTCTTTATGTTTGTGCTCGTCCCATATCATTGCTTGACAACTGGTGTTGGTTTGTTCCCATCCCTGTAACTTAGCAGTTTGATAAATAAGAGAGAGAGAAAGAGGGAATAAGCACCAGACTTTGAAAAATAAGTATTGGGGTTGATTTGTTTGACTAAACCCTTCAAGTCAGTTTCCCAGTATGGCCACAGTCCAATAACTAAAACAATTAAAACAAGTAAAAGGTGAAAGGTTGTAGGCAAAAGGGAGGGGTCCATCAGAAAATTAGCTACAAGCTACAATATTAGGAGACGGTGCATGACGAATGATGTTTAATGAATGGTGTTTAACTCACAATCATAAAGTCATAAGTTCAATTTCTCAACCAGGCAGAACATTGAGTTCTTGAGCAAGGACCCAGTGCTTACATTCAATTATACCTCTTCCTTTCTCCCTCCAGTGGTCATATCTTGGATGTGCTATTGAGTCAACTATGAGAAGGCTGAGAAGGTATCTATGTTTATTCATGACCATATAAACACCTAAAGCAATTAGCAAAAGTATAGTACATGCTACCAACCCATACATAATGATGAGTAACAGTTGACTGTACAATAACCAATTCATTCGATGTATTAATGTTGCTAATATTAGGAACAAATGTAAGTCGGCGAGCTGGCAGAATCGTTAGCATGCCAGGCAAAATACTTAGCGGTATTTCATCTGTCTTTGTGTTCTGAGTTCAAATTCCGCTGAGGTCAACTTTGCCTTTCCTCCTTTCAGGATCGATAAATTAAGTACCAGTTGTGTACTGTGGTCGATCTAATCAACTGGCCCCCTTCCCCCAAATTTCAGGCCTTGTGCCTAAAGTAGAAAGGAAAAGAATTGTTAGCACACCGGACAAAATTCTTAGCAACATTTTCTCTCTCTGCACGTTTTGGGTTCAAATTCCAACGAGGTCAACTTTGCCTTTCATCCTTTCAGAAGTCAATAAATTAAGTACCAGTTGAACACTGGGGTCGATGTAATTGACTAACGCCCTCCCTCAAAATTCCTGACCTGGTGCCAAAATTTAAAGCCAATATTATGAACAACCTTAAGGCAAGAAACTAGCGGAATTGTTAGCATGCAGGACTAGACACTTAGTGGCATGTCATCTATCTTTACCTTCTGGGTTCAAATTCCATTGAGGCTAACTTTGCCTTTCCTTTTTTCAGGGTCAATAGAAAAAGTACTAGTTGAACACTGGGGCCAATGTAATCAACTTACCCCTCCTTGAGATCACAGGCCTTGTGCCAAAATTTAAAGCCAATATTATAAACAACCTTAAGGCAACAAACCGGGAGAATCATTAGCATGCTGGATTAGATGCTTAATGGAATTTTGTCCATCTTTATGTTCTGAGTTCAAATTCTACCGAGGTTAACTTTGCCTTTCATCTTTTCAGGATCAATAGATGTAATTGACTTACCATTTCCCCCAAAATTGCTGGCCTTGTACCAAAATTTGAAGCCATAAATATCAAAAACTTTGGTATCAGCTATCGATTTCTCAGATTACTCAGTAAACATGATCTGTTAAGTTAATGCTATAATTAATCCTAGAAATTGATATAATTATTGTAGGATGTTATTTTATATGGAAATTTGGCTACAATTGCTATCATGTCAAGTAACCATGCAGATTACCTCCTATTTCATTCAATAGATCTTGTGAATGGGATAGGGTATAAGTCTAGCACTTCTACATAGTAGTTAGCAATAACCTGTTCATTTAATCATAGAATATGACTTTAGAGAAGTGAGACTTTATGGCAATTCTTTATCAATGTTGATATTGAATAAATACAATATTGGGTAGTTATTTAGTATACAATGGTAGATGGGTTGCTTAGTGTAAATAGTAGACTGGGCAGTTTAGTAAAAGTGTGATAGGAGTGATGGTCCAAAGTCTGCCTTTGAGTTCCCTTCATTCTTCCACCTTCCCTTTCTTGGTTTGTAATTTTCCTGCCAGACAATACTTTTGTATCATATGCTGATGGGATTCATTTTGATCCATATTCCAGTAACACATTTGCACCACAAGGCTTAGTTATATCTTTCACTCTCTTCTTCCTGTACATTAGGGGTATACACGTTCTCATTTCTAGCTGCACTCATTTCTATGCAGATGATACTTCTGTTGTGTAATGAAAGATAACACATTCATTACACAAGTATTATCCACATACAGTCTAAACATCTCATACCAGACGTGCAATGCTTCCATGAACAGAGACTTTAAATATTGTAAACATTCTTTAATAGCAGCATGACAGCTTGGTCTTCTTCAACAGCATCAAGGCAACACCACTGCATATAATAAAGAAACAGACTTAACTTACACTCACTCTGTGAATGTTTGACCTTTTAGCAGTGGTTAAAGCATCAGGCTAACAATCATGAGGTTGTGAGTTAGATTCCAGGATGGAGCAGTGTGTTGTGTTCTTGAGCAAGACACTTTATTTCACGTTGCTCCAGTTCACTCAGCTGTAGAAATGAGTTGAGAACATTACTGGTGCCAAGCTGTATCAGCTTTTGCATAAGTGACCTTGCCTGGACTTGTACCTCAGAGAGAAACTCTGTAGGTGCAATCCCATGGTTATTCACGACCAAAGGGGGTCTTTACTGTTTACCTTTTTATTCTATCAAATGTGATGCTTATTTATTTACATTGTTTTAAATTAATCATGCATTATCCTATAACTTTGAGATTTCAATGATGCAATTGTTTAATTTTACAATGACATGGTAGGATAGGTGTGAGAGGCCAGACTTGGCTGGTTTGAACATAAAACAGGTAGAATATTTGGGTCAGATATGGCTGGTTTGAATGCTAAAGAGCAATACCATTGCATATGATAAAGAAACAGACTCAACTTGCACTTACCTTGTAAATGCTAAACCTTTTAGCAGTGTAACGATTGCAGCATGGAAGACATAGCCATTCAGAAACACACACAGAGACTTCACTTAACCCTTTTGATACCAACCCACCTGAAATAGCCTCTGGCTCTATAGTACAAATGTCTTGTTTTCAAAAGTTCTGAATTAAAATCTTCCACCAAACCTTAGTCACAATTTATGTTCCTAACACTAGCTTAATGATAACTAAGTTATTTTACTAAATTCTTTGTTATATTTAAAATAATTGAAAGAAACACAGAGCATCTCAAAATAAATACAGTAACAAAAGGATTAAACATTCATTTGCAATAGGGTGTCAAAATTATCATCGTTTGAAACTGCAACGTTTTCACAGACAAAATATTCTGCTGTATTTTTTTGTTAGTGAATAGGTTGTTGTTTTGAGAATGTCTTACAAACAACAATCACTAGAGTTTCAGCACATGATCTCAGATCAAAACAATTGTTATGCAAGTGCATCTCTGTAATAACTAATGTAATCAAGTTTATTATGAACCTAAGGATTCAAACCTTTGACTTGTATAGCAGCCTTATATACATCTCTGCCAAAACAACATTCCAAACTTTCCACTGCTGCTACTACCACCACCACCATCATTACTACTACAACTACAACTACTATTATTACTACTACTGATTATAATAATAGATGCAGTACCAATGCCCTGATGCATTACCAGGCAATGGCTCTCATGGCTTCTGAAGAAAATTCTAACTGGGCCCCACTTGGAAGGTCATACACTGTTTATCTTGATAAGAGCTCACCATGTCAAGCACATATGGTTATGATGTAGGTGCCTTATGTACCCTTATCAGGCAGGTAGTAATGATAGGTATACTGGGCTTCATATATTTGTACCCCAGTATCACTTTGATGGCATGCACTGCTCTGGAGAAAGAAATGACAGAACAATTTAAGGTGGAGTACTTGTGCAGACTGAGACTGATCCTTAAGTTGAAATTAAACAGATGGAATAACAGTTTCACTCCTTAGATATGGGGCAGGGGTAATCGCATATGAACAGTAGACAAACTAAACAGCTTAGACAGAAAGATAAGGAAGTTGCTAACTAGACATGGATACTCCACCCAAAAAGTGACACTGACAGACTATATGTACCAAGAAAAAGATGGGGAAGAGGACTCACTGGATGTGAACACAGCACTAAAGCAGAAGAAAACAACATAGCATGGTATGTAAAAAATGCCATAGACCCACTATTATTAGAAGTAAGAAGGTCAGGCTTGTGTAGGATGAAAGATTGAAAAGATAAAGCACTGTACAAGGAATTGAGAATGAATGAAACTGAAAATAGGTGGATAAAGAAAAGAATGCATGGTCAATTTCATAAGGATGTTGAAGATAAGACAGACAGAGAAAAAATATGGCTGTGGATGACTAAAAGTGATTTAAAACCATAAACCATAAACAGAGGCTCTAATCTGTGCTGCCCAAGAGCAAGCACTAAGAACAAACTATATAAAATACAGAATAGACAACACATCAGAAAGTGATAAGTGCAGAATCTGTGGACAAAACGGTGAAACCATATGGCATATTACCATCCAATGTACGCCACTAGCCCAGAAAGAATATAAGAGATTCCATGACAATATAGCCAGGCTTGTCCATTGGATACTTTGCAACAAGTGTGGACTTGACAGAGCAAAAAATTGGTACGACCACAAACCCGAAGGCATCGTCAAAAACAAAAATGCAAAGATCCTATGGAATTTTATGATTCAGTGCGACCATGAGATAGAGAATAGGGAGCCAGACATATTCTTAATTGAGAAAGAAAATAAACTATGCTGGATCATAGATATAGCATTCCCAGCTGACAACAAGGTGTGTGATAAGGAAGAAAGAAAAGTTGAGAGATATGACAGGTTAGCTTGAGAAGTTAAGCAGTTGTGATCGATGAATAAGGTAGCAGTAGTACCAATAATTGTCGGAGGCCTGGGAACAGTGAGCAAAAACTCTCGAGAAGTACGTGGAACAAATAGGGGCTGCAATAAGGGTGGAGCACTTGCAGAAAACAGCACTGCTTGGAACTGCCCGAATATTCTGGAAGGTGCTCGGAAAATAAGAAGTGTTACCTTAGTTCCCTGGTAGTGAACAACTGACACTGTAGTAGATCTCCAGCGTTAGAAGCTGTGCAAAGGCAATAATAATAATAATAATAATAATAATAATAATAATAATAATAATAATAAATGCCCTGATGCAATACTAGGCAGTGGCTCTCATGGCTTCTGATCTTAACTGATTGGAAGTGTTATCATGTACATTGTTTTGACTTAGTATAAAAGATGGGCTACAGAAAATATTCTGCTCAATACTATAGATTTGCTTGTCAGTTGTTTGATCTTGACCAGTTAAGCATGTACCTTAGTGGCTGACGATATGTGCATCTCTGATTATGGGCAGAAGTAGTGGGGGAGTATCATAGCCATGTGTTGAGAGGAATTCTTTGGGGTTTGAATAATTCACCTCTGGAAACATGGGTGTTTCATTCATCATCCTTAAACAACCCTTATTCAGGGACCTTTTGAGTGGGATGGGCTACTCCACCTGATGAAAATTCTGGGCCCCATGCGCTGTTTATTTTGATATGAGATCACCATGTCATGCACATATGGTTGTGATGCTTGTGCCTGGTGCACCCTAATCAGACAGGTAGTCATGAAGGGTATACTGGGCTTCGTATATTTTACCCAGTGTCACTTTGATGGCATGCACTGCTCTCTCACTCAATATTATTAATAATAATAATAATAATATTAATTATAATAATAATAATAATAATAATAATAATAATAATAATAATAATAATAATAATAATAATAAAAAAATATAATGATACCACTACTTAAACTCGCCTTGTTTAGGAGAACCACTATAAATGCTACTTCTACTGCTGCTGCAGCTGCTATTACTCAATCTTGTCCTGTTTAGAGGAATCATTCTTTGAAAATCTTCCATCTTCTAAGTTTCATTCTATTCATTCTGAATACAGTGCCAGTGGAATAGAGGAAGAATAGGAAAAGAAAAATAAACAAAAGACTGCTAAGTACCAAAATACTAAAATACCAAAAATCACTGTCAAGTGACCAGCTATAAGCACCCAGCCAGAATGACTGACCAATGCAGAAAAAAAAAAGTAAAAAAAGTTTTAAAAAAACCCCAGAACCAGCAACCCTACAGATTAGATGCAGTGTTACATTGTCAGTGAGCAGGTCACAGTTTCCATCACAACAATTTTGACACCATATTATAAACAATAAATGTTTTAGTGAAGCTAACAGTCTTTGTGCATGTCTTCCATGCTACAATCTGTTTAAACACTAGACTGCTTCCTCAGTAGTCAGAAAATATTTCAGCTCTTAACTGTTCCATTTCTGACTCTCCACAAAAATCTAGTGCAATTCACTCAGGAGTAATATTTATATCAGTAGTTTCTAACTGAGGTGCTGCAACACCATAGGGTCATAGACAAAAGTATTGTGGCATTTTTTTTTGTTTCTTTTATCTGAATAATACAATTCAGTATTAACTATTCAGTTTTTGTGCAATATGGAGTTGTGTATCTTAAACATGGGGAGATAGAGTGATGAGATCAGAGGAACACTTCAAAACCTTTGATCTATATATTTGGAATGTTGCAACTAATGTTATAGCTACTGCTGCTGCATTCATGTCATCTTTGACTGCATACAAAATAAAAATGATAAGGCATGGCTGTGTGGTTAGAAGTTTGCTTTCAAACCATATTGTTCAAGGTTCAGTCCTAATGAGCGTGTTCTACTATAGCCTCTGACCAACCAAAGCCTTGTGAGTGGATTTGGTAGGAGGAAATTGAAAGAAGCCTGTCATATATATATATATATATATATATATATATATATATATATATATACATATTCTTTCATTCTTTTATTTGGCTCAGCTGTTTGACTGTGGCCATGCTGGAGCACCACCTTTTAGTCTAAGACTTATTCTTTGTAAGCCTGATACTTATTCTATTGGTCTCATTTGCTAAACTGCTAGTTACAGGGACATAAACATATCGACATCGATTGTCAAGCAATAGTGGGGGGGGGGGGACAAACAGACACAAAGATACACACATAGATATATACATATATACACACACACACATATATATGTGTGTGTGTGTGTGTGCGTGTGTATAAGAAGGGATGGCCACTAAGTGGACCTTCTTATACACATGTAATACAATTCTTCTGAATTTTCAGATTTTTTTATATGCTAGGCCACTTGGTTTTAAATTGAATTAATATTCAATTTATCACCCACTATATATAAATAATAATTTAAACAATTATGTTCTCCAGCTGGCAACATATACTGCAGTGAATTATTCTCTGCAGAATTGTTTCCGGAATTTGGCGTGCCAGAGCTGAGACATTTTGAAAAATAACCCCAATGTAATCGGTAGAACTGTACGTAAGTCTTATTTTATGAAGACAATTCGTGTATAGTTCTGCAAATTATATTGATTCTAGAACGATTATGCTGAAGAGAGCACGGATGTTGTTACGTAAGTAAAACGTTAATGTTGAAACTGGTACACAATTAATTCTTTATTAAGTATATATCTCATTTTGTCTTACCCGCTTATGTTCTGGTGGTTTGCGAAATTTTTTTTCTGAAGAACATTATTTTTCTTTGTGGTTGGGTCGTTGATGACCTCTTTCTAGCATATCGGATGTCCACTTAGTGGTCATCCCTTCTTATACACATGTAATACAATTTTTCTACCTTCTCTCTCTACAACAGTCTTTCTTTTCTACTTCTGTCTTTTCTCTCTATAACAGCCTTCCTTCCCAACCTTTACATTCACTACAGTAGCAAACATTCCCAACTTCGTACTTTTGCTTTCTCCAAAATAGTCCTTTTTCCTAACAGTAACCTTCCTCTCTATCTGAGTCTACTATTCCTAATCCAGATCAATTTTTGACTTCCTTACTGACATCATTGATAAGTTGTTTTTGGTTTGTCTTTTACTTTGATTGTAGGCATGGTGAGGTGGTGGGAGGTAGATAATTAAGAAGCTCGCTTCACTGCCATATGTTTACAGGTACAATCTCACTGTTGAATTTATGTTATTTCCTGGATCCAATCTGGTTACATTTTCTTTATTCCTTATTGAGAAAAGGTTGTCTGTTGTGTATCCCTGTGAGTCACATAGTCACACACAAATCAAGATGTTCCATATGACATACTTAAATGTCCATCATCAGGACATTGTGTGCATTAATATAAATTTGATGCAGTAACGTACATTATACTAAAACTGCAAAGACTTTGTGCCATTATATGTAAAAAAAAAAAGTGGGATCTAACTATTCCTTTTAAAAATCATCAAATTGTGATTTTATATCATCTAGGACTTTAAACTAATTTGTAAAATTCCCATTTGCCCAATCGTTTTTTTTTTTTTCTAATTATTTACTAGATTCTAAAAGTAACAGGTCAAATATCAATAGATATCTACTAAAATGAAATACGCACATTCAAAACAACTGAAATGAAAGATCAGGATTCAAAACAAGTAGAATGAAGGATCAAAATTCAAACTAACTGGATGAAGTATCAAGATTCAAAACAATGAAAAATGAAGTATTAAAATTCAAAATAATTAGGATGAAGGATTAGAATTCCAAAAAACAGAAATGAAGTGTGAGGATTAAAAACAGAGGGAATGGAAGATCAGGACTTGAAACAACATGAATGAAGGATCAGGATTCAAAACAACTTGAATGAAGGATCAGGATTTAAAACAACTGGACTGAAGGATCAGGATTTAAAACAAATTAAATGAAGTGCCATGATTCAAAACAACTGGCATGAAGGATCAAGATTCAAAATATAGAGATGAAGGGTCAGGATTCAAAACTACTAGAACGAAGTGTCAGGATTCTAAACAACTGCAATGTAAATTGAACTGCTCCCACTTCCAGTGATTTAGTACTCAACAGACAAAGCCACGAAAGTAATTAGTTTTTTGTAAACTATCAATCCCTATTTATTTTCTGCTGTTTGCTTTATTTTTTGTTTTAGCACTTGAAAATACAGAAGTAGAATTTTAAACTAATTTGAGTTACTTCTTCGTTTGCCTCTATCATCAACTTAATATTCTGTCATGTTTCATTCTTTGGTATATTGTAACTTCATTAATGATATTGTTTAATTAGACATGCTGTCCATGGCTACTAATACTATACATTTTTTCATATTATTATTTTTGACATTACAAAACAAACCAGTAATTACTACACATATTTTTCATTTTAATTTTGTCATTTATTTGCTCTTATATTTAGCTTGTATAAATCAGGTAATCTTCTAATTAGAATTTTTATATGTTTTTGGCTTAATTTTTTAATGTTATTTGACTATCATCATAAGTTTAATCATGTTTAGGACATTTATTATGGGATAACTGTTAAACAAAGAATATCACCAATAGATGTTATGTATATTAATGCATCCTGTTCAGCAAGACATGTGAAAACATTTTAGAATATGAATACTAATTATAGGATGGGAGTATGTGGAGAAGGGCTGGTAGAAGTAAAGAATGATCAAAGCAAGCATAAACAACAACATGTCTGAGATAAACGTTTTTGTGTTTTTTTTTATTTATTATTATTATTTTCTATTTTTCTGAACATGATGGAATAGCTTTGAAAAATTCTGCATACAGCATATCTCCATAAATCATTTGTTTGTTCGTTTTATGTTCATTTTCCCATGCTAGCATGAGTTGGGCAAATATATAAAGGGATGCTGAGAAGTTCCTGGCTTTGGGTAAAAGAAAATACAGAAGGATCTGTTAATTATGGTTTTATTCAACATATTCCTCTCTCTCACATTCACACACTTATTGCAGTAGTCCTTCAGTTTTTCTAAGTCCTGTAAAAGAACTTGGAAGTTTGGGCCTTCAACCAGACCTTTTGAGATACCCTTAGAGCCAGGAAATTTTCAGCACCCCCTTGTATTATTGTACCATTGTTTTATGGCTGTATTCTCTTCCTGTTACTAATTCTTAACTACTTTACAAGTAAGGGATCTATTCCATGCATCTTTGAGGGTAAAGGATATGTCAGGAAGAGCAACACTGCTTTGAGAAAAATAGTTGTTATATATATATATATATATATATATATATCATGTCTCCTTTTTTCAGCAACAGCTTGATGCATTGGTGAAGTCAACTGCGTTGGAGAGCATAAGGATTAAAGTTGTTGCCTGTATCATGATGATCCATGCCTGTATCATGATGATCCATGCCTGCATCATGACTGTTGCTCAATGCTTTGTGAACACTGTAAAGGCTGTAAGACATGACAGCTGTAATGGAATCTACAAAACCATGGCCATCAGGAAGGGACACAGCAGGCGTTCTGACTGTGTCCACATGCCAGAACTCATCCAACAATTAATGAACAGGGTCTTAGGCTCAGTTCAGATAGCTATGTGAAGCTACTGGAGACTGTGGTCAAACCCTAGCTGGAGAGGGTTGCTGCTGGAGGGCCATATGTGGGGCAGCAGGATTCAGTTTCTTGCCATACGTCTGGAAAGAGTCAGAAGTGGTTGTCGGAAAATTTTTGTGACTCCACCAGTCCCAATTTCTGGCCTTCTAATTCCTCCACTTGTAATCCCATGAATTACTGTATATAGGTTGTGGTTGAGAAAGACACCAACTACTCTGCCTACAACACCAAGGATGAGTTGGTGGCCAAGATGAAGGTGGTGTTAGCTCTTCCAGGGACACAGTGAAGGCCACACATGCCAAGTTCTGGAGCCACCTTGAGAACATGGTAGGAGCTGAGGGTAGTTACTTTATGTAAACTGTTATTTCCCAGCTACAACCCAGTTGATATTTTTTTTGATTTTTTAAAATACTTATATTATTGGATGGGATATTGTGTTTTCATTACCTTTTAAGCACCCTGTATATGTACATAGACATGCTCACACACACTGGGCTTGTTTTAGCTTTTCACCTACCAAATCCACTAACAAGGCATGGTCAACTCAGTGCTATAGAAAAAGACGCTCACTCAAGATAGTATAGAGCGGGACTGAACCTGAGATCAGGCACATAGCCGTACCTACCTCTTTGTCTTAAATAATTCCACTAATGAATTCTTTCATCAATTATGTAACAAGTACTCTGAAGGTTTCATTTTACTGAGAAGGTCAGAACATGATCAAAACTTGTTCAGAGTTGTCTCCCATACAAACTAAGATAATAATACCAATAATAATATTAGTTAATGATTAATATGTTTTTTCCTCATCGCAATTATTTCTAGTCAAACTTTTAGTTCTCCATGCAGTAGATATGTTAACACTAACTTTTCTAACTTCTGCTTAGGCTAATTTGGCTAACATTTTCTCTATTTACATTTTATTTATGCCACTTTCTTTTACCAACATATGCATAAATATAACAATACATCTGCTGTAAGATGGCACTAAGCTTCAAGTTTGTATTTCTGATCCATCAAATCCTGCTCATTTCATTTGTTGCTCGAAATATCAGTGCTTTGCAATCATGTCTATTTTGCATTATCATAGAATCTGTCACAGCCTACTTAATGTTTCTAACAAAACTGTTGATTTTTCAACATGCGTGGTTAAGAAGCTCGTTTTGCAACTATGAGGTTTCAAGTTCAACCCCACTGCACAGCACTTTGGTTAGTGACTTTTACAATAGCCCTGTACTGACTAATGCCTTGAGAGTGAATTTAGTAGATGGAAACTGTGTGGAATCCTATTGTGTGTGTGTATGTTTGTGTGTGTATATGTGTCTATGTTTTTGTGTCTGTGTGTCACCCCCATCAGTGTTCAATAACTAGTGTTGTTTTTTTTTTTTACATCTCTGTAACTTAGCAGTTCAGCAAAAGAAACCAACATAATAAGTACCAGACTCTAAAACTGTACTGAGATTCTTTTGCTTCACTAAAACCTTTCAAGTTAATACCCCAGTATGGCCACAATTGAATGTTTGAAACAAATAAAAGATGAAAGAGATATGTTGAAAGCTGCAAGAATGAAGTGCCAAAGTTCAAGACAACTGGAATGAGGAACCAGGATTCAAGATAAGATGAATGAAAGGGCAAGGTTTTAAAACAACTAGAATGAAAGATCTGATTCAAAACAACTGGAATGAAGGATCAGAATGTAAAAGAACTAAAGAGAAGAATTAGGATGCAAAACATGTAGAATGAAGGATCAGGGTTTCCAGAAAATAGAATGAAGGATCAGATTTCAAAACAACTGAAATGAAAGATCAGGATACAAAATAAATGGAATGTAGGATCAAGATTCAAAACAAACTAGAATGAAGGATTGAGATTAAAAATATCTGGAATGAAGTATGAAGATTCAAACAAGTAGAATGAAATGTGAGGGCTCAACACGACTAGAATAAATGATCAGGATTCAAAACAACTACAATGAAGGATCAGGATTCAAAACAACTGGAATGAAGCTGAGGATTCAGAACAATTGCTTTCAAGCGTTAGGATTCAAAGTAACTGGAATAAAGAATCAGGATTCAAAACACCTGGAATGAAGCATAGGAATTCAAAAGGACTGAAATGGAGGATTAGGATTCAAAACAACTAGAATGAAGGATCAGGATTCAAAACAGCTGGGAGGAAGGATTAGGATTCAAAACAACTGGCATGAGTGGATTGAAAGATCAGGATTCAAAACAACTGGAATTAAGTGTGAGGATTCAAAAAAAAAACTGAAATGAAGGATTAGAACTTAAAACAATTGGAATAATGGATCAAGTTTTAAAACAGCTAGACTGAAGGATCAAAATTTAAAACAACTAGAGTGAAGGATCAGGATTCAAAACAACTGGGATTAAGGATCAGAAGTCAAAACAACTGGGATGAAACATGTGGCTTCAAAACAACCAGAATGTCGGGTCAGTATTCAAAGATGGAATAAAGTGTCAGGATTCAAAACAAGTAAAATAAAGGATCAAGATTTTAAATGACTTCAATGAAAAATCAGAACTCAAAACAGTTAGCATAAAGGATCATACTTCAAAGTAACTTGAATGAAATGTGAAGATTCGAAACAACTGGAATAAATGATCAAGATTAAAAATGACTTTGAATGAAGGCTCTCGGTTAAAAATTACTGGAATGAGGATTTGAGATTCAAAAGAACTGGGATGAAGAATCATGATTCAAACAATTTAAACTGCTTTCGTTTCTATTGACTTAGTATTAGTAATTAACAATTTGTAAACTGTCAATATTTACTTTTAACTGTTTACTTTGTTGTCATTTTTATTATTGTTGTATATTCATTTATTTATGTATTTAGCACTTGAAAATACAAAAGCTGGGCTTTAAAGTAATTAAAGAGTGACTTCTTCATTAGCCTCTATCATCACCAAGCTTAACACAACGTACATCATACTTCTACTGTCCCAAACACAGTCTACCTAGCACAATATACATAGATACATAATACATGCATACATACATACATACATACATACATACATACATACATACATACATACATATTATACTTTACCTAAGACTTCTAACACACTTTACATAAAACTCTCAAAACAATCTGTCTCCCAGGCAAAGAGAAAATGTTTTTGTTACCAACTAAGTCAATAGTTCAATAGCTTTTAAACTTCCTCCACCAGGATGAAAATATCAAACCTTGTAAAGTCATTATTTTCGTTTTCTTTTTTTACATCAGAATATTCTGGTTTAAATTAAGACTTTTAACATTATTATTCTGTTACTCTCACAAAACAAACTGAAAGATCAATATTGAAAATTAATTTGGTTAAAATATTCATTCCCACAATCTCTTTTATTACTCATAACATAGCACAAACTTTCCAAGCTGTCTTCACTTTTTATTTTTTATTTTTTTTTTTTTTGTTACTGTCTCTGGAAACTGAAACACTTTTAGATATAAACCACTTTATAGAAACAAATAATTCAAAACTTTATCCATTTAATATCATTTTGGATACGTTTCTATACGTTGCAAGAGAACTGCGATGTGAAGCAGATTCAGTGGAACTTTACAATAACAGTTGACATTAAAAATATAATTCAAACATGCTGTGTGGAGTTCAATTTCAAACATGCTGTGTGGAGTTCAATTTCACTATATGGTACTTTTCACAAGTGTCTTCTATAACTATGTCAGACCTTGTTTGTGAAATTGGTGAATTGGTAGACAGAAACTCTATGGAAGCCAGTCTGTATGTGTGTGCATACTCCGTATTCTTTCTGTTGAAGAGCGTAGCTCGAAACGTCAAAGACTTTCCGTATTCCCGAGCGTCATACTAATACATCCTTTTGTTATTTACACCACCTGTCCTCGTCTGTTGTTGTTTTTTCGTACATTCTCCCATATATATATGTGTGTATACCCATCATCATCATCATCATCATCATCATCATCATCATTATCATCATTCAACGTTTTTTGTCTATGCTGGCATGGGTTGGACAAGTTAACCAGCGCTGGTAAGCTGAGGGAATGCACCAGACTCCAATCTGATTTGCCATGGTTTCTATGGCTAGATGCCCTTCCTAATGCCAACCAGTCTGAGAGTGTAATGGGTGCTTTTACATGCCACCGGCATGGGTGCTAGTTGTGTGACACCAATATCTGCCACAACTATGATTTCACTTGGCTTGATGGGTCTTCTACTCAAGCATGACATAATGCCAAAGGTCTCGGTCATTTATCATTGCTTCCACGAGACCCACCACTCTTATATATATGTATATATATGTATATGTATGGATATATGTACATATGTGTGTGTGTGTGTATGTATACATGTACATATATGTGTATGTATGTGTATGTATGTATGTATATGTGTATGTGTATATATATATATATATATATATATATACATATATATATATATATATATATATATATATATATATATATATATATATATATATATATATATATATATATATACACACACACATATGCATATATATTTATAAGTATGTATTTGTGTGTATGTATATACATGTGTTTATATTCATGAATTCTTACATTCCACATCTTTGATGGAAACTGTTTGAACAAAAACAGTGATACTATGCTAACATTCCCTTTTAACAAATTGCCAAACACAAGAATAAAAAGAAGAAAAATCTTTTCCTTGAATAACAGGGAAGAAAATAACAGGAAAGGCAACCACCGTAAAAATAATATCTCAATATTAGGTGTTTGTTCAACAAATCTGAAACTAATGAAGAAACAAGCAAATATAGACAGTCGCCTGGCACATTGTGAAATGAAATCTTTGGGCAGAAATCATATGCAATAAAAATGTCTGAAAGTAAATTAACATAATGATAAAAGGTTTTGATTTTTGAATAAGAAATAATGCAAGTTGATTGTATCTACTTTTATCTCGTATTTCAATATCTCAAGGTTAGGGTCCCTTCTTCAGGAAGTCCTCAACTTGTATTATTTCTTATAATTCACATAGTTTTAGCTTTTTTAAAAAAATTAAAAACATTTATCTAGTTCAGAAAATGCTTCAGGCAATCTATACTACTTTTATAAACAGATGATAGAATGTAATTTGAGGGAGATTTAGTAACTGTTTTTTGACAGTAGAACTGATTATAGTTATGAAGAAAAACTTAAATTTTTTCTTAAAACTTTTACTATCTTACCACAAATATTCTATATCAATGACATTCATTGAAGTTTTGTAATAACACAGGACTCTTCTAACCCTCCTAGATGGTCTGTACTCAGCTTTAAAAATTGAACCCAATATTAATGTTTTTTTTGTTTGAGATAATCAACAATGTGTTCAATATTACAGAATGTTGAATCAAATATACAGCCCATATATATATATATATATATATATATATATATATATATATAGAAGATATATATATATATATATATATATATATATATATAGAAGAGTGATAAAATGTGTCTGTGAATTAATAATCATAAAACTTTACAGTCAAACTACTTCGTGTTGTTTGATTCCTTCACATTTCAATAAAAACAGAAATAGATATTATATTTTAGTATTGATTGAAGTGTTGCAGTGTATTCATGTAACTATTGGCAATAAAGCAAATAAGACACACTGTTGCATTCTTGTTGTTGTTTAACCCCAGGTCAACTTTGGCATAGCAGACCTATGATCAAAGGTGTTCTAGAGTTGTGATTAGGTGCATATATCATCATCATCATCATCATCATCATCATCGTTATCATCATCATCATTAATGTCCATTTTCCATGCTGGCAGGGATCGGACAATTTGACAGGATCTGGTGAGCCCCAGAACTGCATTGTGCTCTTGAAAATACCCTTCATTGTCTCCCATTACACCAATTTCCACTTAATACTTTGTCTCTCATAAGAATGATGCAATAAATACCAGACAAGGTACTGTGATTGGCATACCTACTAAAACCCTTGAAAGCTGTACTCAAGTATGGTAACAGTCCAAAGACGAATGAAAAAGAATCACATTTTCTTTTTTTGAGATGATAAAGTGTAATTTTAGAGTGATTAGCTGCTATTTCTGGCAAACTGAGGGACACATAGGGGGTTCTTTATTGGTTTGAGTTATGTTGTTTCTGTAACAACTTCCATTAAGTAGCTTCTCAATTAACTAGCATTGGAATGATGAATTGGAAAAACTGGTACAATACCAAACATGATATCATTCAGTATTTTGTTATGACTCTTTACATTCCTAGTTCAAATCCCACCAAAGATTCTTTTACCTTTCATCAATCTTGGGCTATTAAAATAAAGCACCAGTCATGTATTCTTAATGACCAGTATAGTCAATTCTACATGATAGAATTGACTGTACAAATTACCAGAGATGTGTGCTATTGTCCCAATATTGGTTTCAAATTTTGACACAAGGTCAACAATTTTGGGTGGAAGGTTAAGTCGATTACATCAACTCCAGTGTTCAACTATGCTTATTTTATTTACCTCAAAAAGATGGAAAGCAAAGTTGACTTCAACAAAATTTGAACTCAGACCATAAAGATGGATTAAATGTGGCTAAATATTTCACTTGGCATGCTAATGATTCTGCCTACTTGCCACCTTAGCCTGTTGTGCCAATATTACAAATCAAGGCAGCAAGCTAGCAGAACATTAGCCCATGGGGGGAAATGCTTAGTGGCATGTCATCCATCTTTACATTCTGGGTTCAAATTATACCAGGGTCAATTTTGCATTTCATCCTTTTGTGGTCGACAAAATAAGTACCAGTTGATCACTGGAATTGATGTAATTGATTTACCCCTCCCCTAAAATTGCTGACCTGATGCCAAAATTTGAAACCAATATTACAAATCATCATTAACTCTTTTGATTCCAATCCACTAGAGATCACAGAAAGTTCTCTGATACAAGCTCCCTGTTTTAAAGTGATCTAAATTAAAATATTCCACCAAAATTGCATGTTAATTTATGTTCCAGACACCAGCTTAATGACATTAAAGTTATTTTACTAATTCCTAATTATTTTCAAAACTAATTGAAACAAGAGCAGGGTATTTCATCAAAAAGATATGGTAACAAAAGGATTAACATGTTTTTTTTGTAATCTTCATGTTTATTGTCATAAATAAAAACATCATAATCATAAATAGAATCATAATACTGTGAAGAGTATAGATTATGTTTAAGTTATACGCAAACTAAAAAGTTATAGACAAATCATAGCTAAGTTAGTGACAACTATATTCAATGTAGGTGCTGGTGCCATATAAAAGAACCTATGTCAGTGCCACATAAAAGTGTTTATGCTGGTGCCATGTATAAGTGTCCATGCCAGTACCACATAAAAGCACCTATGCTGGTTCAACATAAAAGTGTCCATGTGGGTTCCATGTAAAAGCACTAGAGCTGGTGTCACATAAAAGCACCCAGTACATTCTGTAAAGGGGTTGGCATTAGGAAGGGCATCTAGCTGTAGAAACCATGCCACAACAGACAATCAAAGTCTGGACAGCTCCTGTCAAACTGTCCAAACCATGCCAATGTGGAGAATGGACGTTAAAAGGTGATGATGTTGAGACTATCAATAAGCTAATTAAAAATAATCATGTGGTGAAGTAAAGACAAAATTAATTACTCAATGGCTAATAATGTTTTAATCATTTCAGTAATAATGGGAGAAAAATCTAGACAAGATTCAGTGTTATTAGACCTTCCCAGTCAGCAAAAATATAGATGCTGCCATACTTGCTGAAGTAAGAATATATGAATCATTGAATTGATGTGCAGTATTGTAACTCGGGAGGTATAAAGAATGAGCATATCTTACAAAGTTAAACTACTATTGTTAATTACTGAGACACACCTTCTATATGTGTGTTAACATATTTAATGCAGTGAGTATAAAAAATATTATTAAAAATATTTATGTTAGTCCAATGACTAATATTTTGATAGCTATTTCAACAAATATGGGATGCAACTCTGGATATGTTTTGGTCTTATTAAACCTCTTTTATAAAGCATAGATTTCACTGTGCTTTCTGATATATTGGCAAGAGAATCCCAAGTAAGATATGCAATACTGTTCATGAAAAGACATGAAAAACTAGCATATTTAAAAAAATAAACCAGAGTTTTATTTATTCATAATACATTAGATATACAAGGAGGTGCCAAAAAGTTCCTGGCTTTAAGGGTATTGTGAAAGGCTTGATTGGAGGCCCAACCTTCCCAACAGGGCTAAGGAAAACTTAAGGACTGTTGCAATAAGTGTGTGAATCTGAGAGGGGAATATGTTAAATAAAATCATAATTTACTGATCCTCCTATGTTTTCTTCTACCCAAAACCAGAAACTTTTCTGCACCCCTTCATATAGCATTTTTGGTAAATTTTCCAAATAATATACAAGAATAAAAGGTGAGTCTTTCATTATTTATTTTAATAAAGTTACTGTCTTATCGGCTGACCGTTAATCTCCTTCCTATTGACTTCCATTCTTTCTAATTCTTTTAAACCTTTTCATTTGTTTCTATTTCTTCACCCCTTCACATTCCTTCACCCCTTTCATATTCCTTCACCCCTTTCACATAAGCTGCCAATTGCACTCTCCTGTTTTGCTCATCTGTCTTGTGATCTCTATTTCCCTGTAAACTCTTTAACTCATGCTCCATATAACAGATCATTAGAGTCCACCATCACCAATGATCTTTCTCAAGATTTCAGTTGTTAATTGTGAGCTTGACACAAGTTTAACTTCTTGGAAGAGATACAGTAGATGTAGACACACATACACACAACACATACACACAACACATACACATATATTTCTTTCATTTCTATCTTAATGAAACCACCATCTGAACCAACAGTATCTTGTTTTCAAAACAAATGGTTCTTATATCTTATATATTTCCCAGACAGTTCTTCCTCTCACCTTTAATGCCTCAAGCCAAGCCATTCCAAGAACCATAATTTTATTTAACATTATTAACACTTCATACTGCAATTCTTCAATTAGTTCAAACATTTTGTTTCTAGTTATATTGATGCACCCACAAAATACTGACTATCTCTAAAGGAAAAAGTGTGCAAAATATATTGGCGGGTCATAAGTTGTGTGTACACATACCCATACTAATGTGTGCCTTCCTTCACACATACATAACATTTTCTTTATATATATATCACTGTCTCTGTCTATAAAACACATGCACACCTTTAGGCATCAACTACCAACAACTGTGTATCTATCACTCTGACTCTTTCATTACCAACTTCTCAACCAACCATTTAATCACACTGTTTCTTGCCACACTCATACTGCCATCTCTTCCTCAGTCTTAGTTGTCGTTCTTCTTCTATTCCCACTTCCAGACTGTGAACAGGAAGGGAATGATCACTAAGTGGGAAACAACTTTTAGAATCATGTTTATCTTGAAAAGAACAGAGACTACATAGAGCAGACAAGTTTCTTTTAATTTTGCAGGGGACAAAGCAAAGGCAGTCTCTCTAATGTTGATGGTATAAAATTCACCCAGTACAGCATTTAGAGCATATATATATAAATTATTTCGGACGTTAAATGATGATGATGATGATGTATGTATGTGTGTATGTATGTATGTATGTATGTATGTACACATGCATGTACACATGCATGTATGTATGTATACACAGTCACAGATTGGTGTATAAAGAAAGAAAAGAGTACTCTTTTCATAGGAATTTCACTTTGGTATTGTTTCTATGGATGGATGCTCTTCCTAACACCAACCATTTTATGGAGTGTCCTGAGGGTATTTTATCATAGTATCATTACTAAACATGTTGCAATATCCTTAATCTAACAAAAGTGTTCTTTCAACCCAATGTTGTCACCATTTAATCACTAGCCACTTAAATATTTCTCTGTGTGTGTGCATGTGTGTGTGTGTGACCATGATATATATTATACAGAAATAATTCAGAGGTATCAAACTGATGGACTTGGTCATAAAAGTTACAGAAAGGGTTACAGCTCAACTAATTAGGAAGGGAGTTACCCTAGACAAGATGCAGTTTGGTTGTGTGCCAGGGAGAAGCACTACTGATGTTATCATCCTAGCAAGGCAACTGTAGGAGAAGCATTTAGCTAAAAATAAACCATTGTACTTGGCATTGTCAATATGAAGAAAACATTTGACAGGGTCCCTTGCTCTTTCATTTGGTGGTTTCTGCAGATGGGTGGCCACCAAAGCCATGTACAGGGATACTGTCAGTAAGGTGAAAATTAGTAATGAGTATAGCAACAAATTTAGTGTGCAGGTAGGAATTCACCAACGCTCAGTTCTCTGCATCTGCCTGTTTATCATAGTCTTCCTGACCATAACAGGGGAATTTAAAACTGGTTACCCATGTGAGTTTCTCAATGCTGATGACCTTGTCTTATAGCTGAATCTCTTGTATGATTAGAACAGAAATTTCAGGTATGGAAGCAAGGCCTGAAAGCAAGGCCTGGAAACAAAAGCTTTAGAGTTTATTTAGCAAATACCAAAACCTTAGTAAACAGAAAAGCAGACAAATTACTAATCCCTCCAGAGCGATGGCCCTGCTTAATATGTAGAGAAGGTGTAGGTAGAAATTCCATAAGAGGTACAGTGGAATCACAGACAGGTTAACAGAGAAAGTAGTCTCTGTGTGTGGCAGAAGTGCAGGAACTATAAACACTAAGAACACACAGGAAATTGATTTCTCCAATGCCCGGTGGGATCCTTTGAGATAATAGGTAGTTTCCATTACCTAGGTAACCTAATTAGCAGTGGCAGAGGATGCTCTGAAAGCATAGTTGCTTGAATTAGAACCAGTTGGGCAAAGTTCAAAGAGCTATTACCTTTGTAAAGGTAGATTGTACAATGCTTGTGTGCAAACAACTAGAACCAGTTGGGCAAAGTTCAGAGAACTATTACCTTTGTAAAGGTAGATTGTACAATGCTTGTGTGCAAACAGCTAGAACCAGTTGGGCAAAGTTCAGAGAACTATTACCTTTGTAAAGGTAGATTGTACAATGCTTGTGTACAAACAGCAATGCTACATGGTAAAGAAATGTGGACTATGATTACAGAGGAAATGTGAAGGCTTGAAAAACGAAGCCAGCATTCCCTACTGGATGTGCAATGTCAGTGTACATGTATAATGAAGTGTAAATGCAATGGGACCAAAATTGGATATAAGAGGCATTACATGTAGTATACAAGAGAGAAGATTGTGATGATGTGGTCATCTGATGTGTATGAATGAAGTCAGCTGCATAAAGAAATGCTGATCTCTAAATGTGGAGATGACAAAGGACCAGGATTATTAGTGATTTGCTGTGCTTAAGACAGCCAGTCTTACTTTAAAAAGTTGAGGCCATAAAGGTATGTCGTTTATATCCTGCCCTTGCACACAATCTGACCCTAACATACCTTTCCCCTACAACCCATCTTCTTGATGCCTTCCCCAACCCAGCTACACCAGTTCATTACTCACTGTATTCCCTTTCCTTCCCCTCTATTTTTCAATTCTCCCTTTGCACACAATGTGTCCCCTGTTGAATCTCTTCCCCACAACATTTCCTCCCCTAACATCCCCTCCCTCTATTTATGTCCACTCACTACATTCCATTCCCTCCCCTCTGCCACCCACTCTCCTCTTGCAATCTCCCCCCCCCCCGGACTTACCTCCTCCACCACTTACCCTACCCAATCCTTGACTCCAACTCATTTATATACCACACCCTGTAACTTGAGTGTACCCTATCCATGACATCTTCACCATCTTCTCTCCCTCTCTTGTCCCTCTCTCCTCTCACTCTCCTCTCTCTCTCTCTCTCTCTCATCAACTCTCTTCACACTCTTCTCTCTTGCTTCTCTCTCTTCCCTCTCTCCTCACTCTTCTCTCTCTCTCTCATCAACTCTCTTCACACTCTTCTCTCTTGCTTCTCTGTCTTCCCTCTCTCCTCACTCTTCTCTCTCTCACCTTGCTCGTCTCTCTATCCTCCATCCCCTCCATCTCCTCTCTTGTACTGAGGTAGTCATATATCTCCTTTATTACAAAACACCTATTTCTGTCCCTCTATGCATGCTCTTATCTCTCTAATCTAGCACAAAGCCACCTCCTTCAATACTAGTAACCCCTACAGTTGAGGGATCTTGTCCTGCAAGTATTTGGTGACCTCACTGCTGCTGGGTCCATGTAAAAAGCACCTAGTACACTCTGTAAAGTGGTTGGCATTAGGAAGGGCATCCAAACATAGAAACCATGCCAAATCAGACAGTAGAGTTTGGCGCAGTCATCTGACTTGCCAGCTTATGTCACATGGTCTAATCCATGCCAGCATGGAAAGCAGACGTTAGATGATGATGATAATGACAACAACAATGAAGATGATGATGATATACATACATGCATGCATACATACATACATACATACATACATACATACATACATACATACATACATACTTACATACACACATTACAAAGAAAGGAAAACATTTTTCTCTATGATAAAAAAAGATTTCTAGAAATTCATATTTCTTTCGGTTGTTATCACTCCTTCTGACATATCTGGAAGTCAATTCACAGAGATAAGTTTTGTTTTGGTTGTAGGCATGTTTCCTATGTTACAGCATATATTTGTGTGAATTGTTAGCAAATATCTTTGGGCAACGTTGTGTTGATTTGCTGATCAGTCATTCATAATAACAGAGAGAAAAAGAAACAGAGAGAAGGATAGATAAACGTATAGATAGATGAAGAGAGTAAGTGTGTTTGTGTGTGTGTGTGTATGTGTATGTGTGCGTGTGAGAAAGAGAGAAAGGGAGAGAGAGAGAGAGAGAGAGAGAGAGAGTAAAAGAGTAATTAGAATTGAAGTCTAAATAATTTGATGGTCTGGGTTTTGAATAATAAAATAATGGGAAATTTTCTACTTTTTTTAATTCTTTAAAATTTGAATATATTTTATTCTGAAGTTTATGCCGTTGGAGAGTTAAATTACAGTAGTATTATCCATGACAGAGTGAGACTGTTGTGTTGTTATTACACATACAGATAAACTAAGCTGCATCCAAAGAAACACAATTCAATTGATAAGCATGAAGTCACCCACCAATAAATTCCAGCCTCTGGTCCAGACATGTTTGTCCTCTCTGCCCTTTCTATTGCTAAGCATGATTGATGGCTGCTGCTTCTCATACATGATTGATCTTACACCATGTCCACTCAGACACTCTTCACTGAATTGTCCCACCTTCTCTTATTCCCATACTATCTCCACCACCCCATAGTCCATATTAACTGCTTTGACCAATCCTTCTTCTCCAGAATATCAACCAGCAGGAGGCTTACCAGTAGACCAAGAATGAGATGGTTGGATAATATTTGTAGAGTCAGTTGGTTATGCTACTGAATGCAACCATATCAGTTGCTTCTGATAGGACCCTATAAAAGCGATGCCTGAGAAATCTACTCCCATGACCCTCCCAGAGATAGTGGGCTGAGAATATGGATGGATGGATAATCTGGAAAAGGAGGCTCTCAGAGATTCATTGAGAATACAGCTGACGCTCTCCTCAAATAATTATAAGCTGATGACAGCAAGAAAAATATCCTAATATCCCATTTTCAAGCACTGAAATCTAAGGCCACCTGTGACAAATTTCAGTAATGGAAATGAGATACTGTGATGTCCTTTTCATAGAATAATATTTCTCAAGACGCTTTTATGAATGCAGACACCTTTATCACAGTCTAATCCTTCTCAGGGCCCGATGGATGTAAAATCTTTCTTGAAAGATAATTATCCTCAAAGCAATCATTATGATGGGTTTGTTTCTGATTTCAGACTCTGCCTTCTCTCTCTCTCTCTATCTCTCTCTCTCTCTCTCTCTCTCTCTCTCTCTCTCTCTCTTTCTCTCTCTGCTTTTGCACAATGGGCTGGGGTGATCCGAGATTAGCAGTCCCAAAGATGTCATTGTGCATAGAGAGCCAACCAGCTCCACCAGTGTGCCCACCCACCATCACTAGCAGTCCCATTCCAGCCCCTCTGCATCCTCCAAGGTAACATTAAACCTCTGGAGATCTTCTTTAATCACGTCCACCATCTCTTGCAAAGCCTGCCATGGGACCAGTTCCAGCTCACAGAAGCTGCATTGAATGAGTGTAAGACCCTAATAAGATGATCTGGCTGGAGGCAGAGGACATGTCCATACCAACATATGACAGATGGTTATGAGGTGGGAGGCTGTAGGCTGATGTGTGCATGCTCTTGGCTCTTCATTGGAAACATGATGGTACTACCTGATGTTCTTGGTGGTTTTCAGGGTTCTGATGTCAAGGATGTCAAACCTCTTTACCAGGGTCTTCATGAAGGACCATGTTTCTGCTCCATAGAGGCGAACAGTGAGGACCAGCATGTAGATGTGGAGCTTCATCTTCTCTAAGATAAAGCAGTGATGTCAAAGGGGCTTCCATTGGGAGTGTGTGACCCTGATGGCCCTGATGACCCTGATGGCCCTGGTGGCCCAGCCACATTTGCGATTGATCTCTAGGGTCAGGTCTCTATTGTTGATGACTATGGACCCCAAGGTTGATGAAGCTGACAAACTCCATGATGTCGGGGCGAATATGAAGTGGGGGAGGGTTTAGACCATCACCAACATGCATCGTCTTGGTCTTCACCCAACTCACCTGAAGCCCGAGCTTTTCGGATTCCTCTCAGTATATGGTCAGTGTATCCCTGAGCTGGTCGACTGACTCTGCCTTCTGGTTATCTCTAATTCTGGATCCTAAATTTGGGTATTCGTTTTTTATTTTTTAGTCAGGAAGTAAGGCAGTGCCTATAACCTTTTATAGGGAGGGTCTCTGAAAGTAGAGGGGAATATATTCTCAAATTGGAGACCTGGCATAAATACAGCATAGTGGATTCTGCTAAAGGTAATCAAAGACCAGGTGATAAACCAAGCAATGAATGATAAAATCAGTCAAATACACAAGTAGGCTATGGTGAGAATTAAATTCAGAAGAGCCAGAACAAGTACCACAAGCTTTCCAATTCAGCATTCTTACAGTTCTGCCAGTCTACTACCTTCAATGGTATTTTATTTATTAATCTTGAAAGAATAAAAGGCAAAGATAACCTTCACTGGATTTGAATTTGGGTTGCTCAAGTGTATATTTTCATCTCCATGTTACCACCATGCTTACTAAATATTAGATTAATTTTAAAATTGTCCTTGAGTTAATATGTATGTATAACGTAAATTTTGATTAATTAAAATTTCAGAGTTGTCTACATTTTGCTTAAACATTACTCATTAAGTCTATATTTTCCTTACATTATTGCAAAGGCAATTTTAACAATACAGAGAGTTATTTTTATTTTTGGTTGTTTGTATTTGTGTGTGTGTACGTGTGTGTGTGTGTACGTGTGTGTGTGTGTGTGTGTGTGTGTGTGTGTGTGTGTGTGTGTGTGTGTGTGTGTGTGTGTGTGTGTGTGTGTTTCTGTATGTCATTCAACACAGAGACAATGTAGAGCATATTTGGTTTAGGTATTGCTTCCAAATGTACTCCCTTATACATTTAGTATACCTTTAATTCATTTATCCCTTATATTCGATACCATATTTTATGATCTCTTATACTTATCCTCCTATAATGAAGGAAATAGTCCTTGTTATTACTTTAATATATATGATGTACT
>NC_142933.1:115378879-115413879 GCF_046866305.1 Octopus bimaculoides | reverse complement strand
TTGCACGTGAAATTAATGTGCAGGTGGCTGAGCACTCCACAGACACCTGTACCCTTAATGTAGTTCTCAGGGAGATTCAGCATGGCACATGATGTGACAAGGCTGGCCCTCTTTGAATTACTGGTACAACTAATTTTTGCCAGCTGAGTGGACTGGAGCAATGTGAAATAAAGTTTCTCGCTCAAGGACAAAACAAGACACCAAGAATCGAACTCGTGACCTTCTGATCATGAGGTGAATAACCTGACCACTAAGCCACGTGTCTTCACACATACATACAGAGACAATAAAGAGCTCTTGTTCAGTCAATCATCTGCTAGAAATAGCAGCAAGGTCCTTCTCAAACCACATTCTAACAGCTTTAAAATTCCTCCTTATCATCATCATCATTTAACATCTGCCTTCCATACTGACTTCTGTTGCACAGGAGCCGGCAGGCTAGATGACTGCACCAATTCCTACCATCCTCTTTGGCATGTTTTCTATGGCTGGTTACCCTTCCTAATGCCAGCCACTTTACAGAGTGTCCTAGGAGCTATTTACATGGCACTAGCATCAGCAAGGTCACCAAGTAACTAGCAAGAAAAACTCCTTAACTGAGAGATGAGTAATATTGACTTCAAATTTTGGCACAAGGCCAGCAATTTCAAGGGAGGGGATAAATGGATTACATCAATGACAGTGTTCAGCTGATACCTATTCTATCAACACCGAAAGGATGAAAAGCAAGGTCACCTCTGGTAGAATTTGAACTCAGAAAGGGATGAGTAATATTGATGGAGGTGGTTTTGCACCAGATGATGAGCAATTAGAGTATGACAGAGGGATAAAAACAGGTACCTTGCAGTAGAGGAAATAGATGACTACCCCATGATACAACAAAAAAAGATATAGAATAATGTCACCCTATATTACAAAAAAGACAAATGTGAGTGATTATAGCTAAATCAGGGTCTTAACAACAACAACAACATCAAATCAAATCCATTCTCATCCTTAAGGAACATGTTATATTCATTTCAAGATTGATCAATTGTGGCGAGGTTTAGAAAGAGTTTCCCAGATTTGAAATAACTCTCCTGAAATTTTATACAAATGTCTGATCATCTTATTCTCAGTAAAACAAGAAAAATGGATGTAAAAATATTTACAGAAAAACAAAATTAATCTCCATAAATAACAGTAAAATTACCATTTGTATTCAAATTAACAAATCCTTGTTGCAATAAAACAAAGAAAACAAGTAACTATTCTTGATTAAATTGAATACGTATCAAGGAAAGTTTATATTTTTTTTTCTCTCCTTCTTTTTAACTTGCATCACAGAAATGCAGCAAATCAAAATTAAGCATTTCTAAAGATGCTAAAAATAATTAAAATATATAACGAAATTTTTGCCAAACCTCTTGCCTTTAAACATTTATCAAACCTTAAATAAACGTGTAAGTGTGTGTTTGTGCATATGTATGTACATGCATGCAATGTATGTATATGTATGCATATGTATATGTGTAAGGCATGTGTATGTATATGTGAATGAGTTTCTATGTGAATGTGTTTGTGTGTGTGTGTGGGTCTGTGTGTGTGTGTGTGAGAGAGTAAGTGCTCATGTTTGTGTGTACTTGTGTCTATTTTTATAGGCGTGCACATGTGTGCACATGTGTGTGCAATTATATATGAGCACATGAGCATATATGCATTTGTGTGTGCATGCATATGCGCAACACTGTGTACATGTCTGAGTATTTTTTTGTTTTGTTAAAAAACAATTAGATTTTTAAAAATCCTTTTCTTAATGTTCTAAATCTTATTACAATTGTTATTGTTGTTGTTGTTATCGATGTTGTTGTTATTGTTGCTTGCTACTGCTGCTATTGTTGTTGTTTTGATGTTTTAGATATTTTATATCAATCTTTTATTCATCCATTTATTCTTCTTTACTTTGAAGAATTTTATAGCACTACCCGCTGTGTCTGATTCTAGGAGCAATTGAAATTTTTCCATTTTTTTTTAATTTAGTTATTTTTTTTTTTTGCCACTTTACTTAAACGAAAATAAAACTAGACAACAAAGTCAAATAAAAGTTATATTATTACAAAAGTTCTTATTTTAACAGTAAATTCGTAATATTGAATTTTGAGAAAAATCATTTTCACTGAAACCATTTATCAACTGCTGTTGCCAATATTTCAGCTACAGGTGTGTAAATATCAACGATTATATTACATTAACATAGCTTTATTTAGAAAAAAAAAACAGTATTCCAGTCACAACTATAGTTCATTTCAGAGGTAAATTGAGATTTACTGGGGTGTTTTCACTGGTTTTAATGTATCCCTAAATCAAATAAATGAAAAAGAGTTAAAAATAATAAAATAGGGAAAGTATAAATATAGAATATATTTGATGTAGCTAATCATTTAATGTCTGCGTTGAAGAACAACTTTGTATCTATTTTCTATCTCTCTCAGTTAAAGGAACAATTTCCAAACTCACAGCTTCTCTTTTCCTTTCTATCTATCATTTACACACACACACACACACACACACACACACACACACACACACACACACACACACACACACACACACACACATATATATATATAGAAACTTTATTGTTTCTAAATCTCTCAACAAGAGACATACAGTTACAGTACTTTAAAGTAAAGATTATTTGCCAGTATAATGTGGCAGTCCTGCTTGGGATAGATGTTACTGTTGTTTTAGCCCCAGGAAACATCATTTCCAGCTGGCTATACGACACACACATCTGTGTCCTTATATTTTCGAAGATGGGAGCTTAGCACTCCCGTTCAGCACAAAGCAATATCTGCTTTGTGATGAACAGGGGTGCTAAGCTCCACTATTCGAAAATACAAGGACACAGATGTGTGTTGTATGCTGGCAAATAATCTTTAATATATATATATAATATATATATAGGCGCAGGAGTGACTGTGTGGTAAGTAGCTTGCTTACCAACCACATGGTTCCAGGTTCAGTCCCACTGCGTGGCACCTTGGGCAAGTGTCTTCTACTATAGCCTCAGGCCGACCAAAGCATTGTGAGTGGATTTGGTAGACGGAAACTGAAAGAAGCCCACCGTATATATGTATATATATATATATATATATATATATATATATATATATATATATATATGTATATATATATATATGTACATGTAGATGAACGTATATACATACATGTACATATATATGCATATACTCATATATTGTTTGTATCACGACAGAACGCACGAGTTACCTTTATACAGTAAGTTTTAACTATTTTTCTAACGCGACTCTCTCTATTTCTATCTCCCCCTCTCATTCTTCCCTCTACTGTTCTTCGCCTCTGCCTGTCACTACTTCTCTCTCTCTCTCTCTATCTCTTGTTACTCGTCCTTCGCCTCTCACCGTTACTACTACTATCTCTCTCTCTCTCTCTCTCTACCTCTCGTTGCTCACTTTTATTCTATATATATATATATATATATATATATATATATATATATATATATATATATATACATACATACACACACACACACACACACACACACACACAAACAAACACACATGTGTGTGCTTCAGAATGAAGTGTTAGATGAGTATAGACCAGCAATAAGAAAAAGAGATGACCAAGGAAAATGATGCTATGAATTTCATTAACATACAGCTATTGTTGTTATAAGATGCAGTGGATTCATAGTTGAGTGCCTCAATAATATTCTACAGCTTCATCAGAGCCTTAAATAGGAAATGCAATTTATTTGGGTAAAAGAATTGAGTTCTGCACCAAGTTATTAGTCTCACAATACCTCCGTGTGTGTGTGTGTGTGTGTGTGTGTGTGTGTGTGTGTGTGCGTGCGCGCGCGCGTGTGCGTGCGTGTGTGTGTGTGTGTGTGAGTGTGTGTGTGAGTGTGTCTCTGTGTGTGCATGCGTGTGAACACACGTTTGTGTGTGTAGACATATATATATGGATAGATAGATTGATAGATAGATAGATAGATAGATAGATAGATAGATAGATAGACAGACAGACATATATATACATAGACATATATATATATATATATATATATATATATATATATATATATATATATATATATATATACGTCTGTCAGATACCGGCCATGATGAAATACCACAAGGTATTGAAAATACATATTCGCCTTTATATATTTAATCCTTTATATTGAACACTCAATATTTCAATTATTCAATAAGACATATTCCATATATTCAATAAGACATTCAATACTTCATTTCATTGTACCATCCATTCTTATATTATATATTATATATTCCATATTCTATATCCCACATTAATTTTACAAGAATATAAATAAAACATAAAAAAACAGAGTTGGAACTCTTTTAAATAAAATAATATATATATATACACATAGTTAGGATTGTTTAAACATTCAAGCGATAGGCTAGAAGTGTTTAAGCAACCAGGGGATAATTAAATCCGAAGGCACCCCTGGAGATTACTTGTGTGGGTACCGTCTTTGTTAGAAGGTATCTAGAGGCAGGTAATTTATCGTGTAAACCGCAGTTTATAAGTATAATCATGTAGAGAATGGAGAAACAAACACAGGAAGAAGCAAGTTGATTGTGCTAGTTAGCCATTAATTTAATCAATTATGTGGAGATTATGTAATGTTACATCTCTCACACCATGAACTTAAACAGGCTTCTCAACATTCTGAGGAGATCTGCCAATCAAATTGGCAAATCGAAACGATCATAAATGTAACATTATATAATCTCCACATAATTGATTAAATTAATGGCTAACTAGCGCAATCGACTTGCTTCTTCCAGTGTTTGTTTCTCCGTTCTCTACATGATTATATTTTTGAGTGTGGCCATTGCCAGTACCGCCTGACTGGCCTTCGTGCAGGTGACACGTAAAAGCACCCACTACACTCTCCGAGTGGTTGGCGTTAGGAAGGGCATCCAGCTGTAGAAACTCTGCCAAATTAGATTGGAGCCTGGTGTTGCCATCCGGTTTCACCAGTCCTCAGTTAAATCGTCCAACCCATGCTAGCATGGAAAGCGGACATTAAACGATGATGATGATGATGATGATATATATATATATATATATATATATATACATACATATATATATATATATATATATATATATATATATATATATATATATATATACACACATATACATAATATGTATGTATATACATATACATAATATGTATGTACATATACATAATATGTTTATATATATATATATATTCAGGAGTGGGGCCCTGGTTCAGGAGTTCCACAGGTTTTATTGGAATTCTTCAGCTTTGACCTTGCATACATACAGCCCTGCACACATACAAACCTGCACTCAAAGGCAGCCATAAGGTGATGACTGTTTTCCCACAGGCCTGAGACAAACGTGAATTTTGTACCTCACACATGTCTTGCTGAACCTTCATTTGTCAGTGCAATAATGAAGTCCACAATTCTATATATAACTTCTGTTTACTCAATTTTAACATTATGTGGTGTATGTGTACATACAAGGTGGTATCAAAGACAGTTCTGGACTAGTTCTGTAGCACACCAACAGATAGCAGCACACAGTTGTGTGCATAGCGAGAGCTAGCATGAGGCATTGTACCAAGTGACATTGTTGTGTTTACTTCACAAGTTATGAAATTTGTGTTTTAGAGATCATGTGTATGCTGTAGTCTGCGATTTTGTCATGGACAGGGAGTTTGAACAAAGAGCCAATGCAAAATTTTGCTATAAACATAAGAAGTCTGCTGCAGAGACATTGAGCATGCTTTGTCAAGCTAATGGTGATAAGGGAGTGCATTGTACAAAATGTTTCAAGTGACACAGGCGCTTCAAAAGCAGAAGAACGTTCCTGCAAGACGATAAATGATCTAGAAGACCTGCTACAAGTGCCGCTCACAGAAATGTGGTATTTTTTCTCTTTTATTCTTTTTTACTTGTTTCAGTCATTTGACTGTGGCCATGCTGGAGCACCGCCTTTTAGTTGAGCAAATCGACCCCAGGACTTATTCTTTGGAAGCCTGGTACTTATTCTATCGGTCTCTTTTGCTGAACCGCTAAGTTACGGGGACATAAACACAACAGCATCGGTTGTCAAGCGATGTTGGGGGTGGCAAAGACAGACACACAAACATATACACACACATACATATATATATATACACATATATACGATGGGCTTCTTTCAGTTTCCGTCTACCAAATCCACTCACAAGGCTTTGGTCGGCCCGAGGCTATAGTAGAAGACACTTGCCTAAGGTGCCACGCAGTGGGAATGAACCCAGAACCATGTGGCTGATGGCATTCAGAAGTTTGCAGAGCGAAGTTGGCATAAATGAAATAGGTTGTTCATGATGTGGTCAGAGTTGAGGGCTGATATAATTCAAAGCTAGCGGCACAAAGTTGGTGTGAAAAACAAAGAGGTTCCAGTTCTATATTTAAGAGATGAGAAATTATTTACATTTGACGGATATTTGTTCTCATCTTGTTTGTTGTTAACACAACATTTCAGCTGATTTCCCTTCCAGCCTTCATCAGGTGTCATGGGGAAATTTCGAACCTGGGTTCTCATTCCTAAGGTTTTTTTTATGTTATTATTATTATTATTATTATTATTATTATTATTATTATTCAGGTCACTGCCTGGAAACGAACTCGGAATCTTGGGGCTAGTAGCCTGTGCTCTTAACTACTATGCCATATGCCCACAGGCATATGGACCTCTTTATGAACACTTTTACTAAAGTGGTAACCCTTTACCAACATTCTCTCTATATAACTAAACACCATAAGAGCACAGTGGGCATATGGCATAGTGGTTAAGAGCACAGGCTACTAAGCCCAAGATTCCGAGTTCGATTCCAGGCAGTGACCTGAATAATAATAATAATAATAATAATAATAATAATAATAATAAAAATAATAACAACATCGAAAAATACCTGAGGAATGAGAACCCAGGTTTGAAATTTCCCCAAGACACCCGATGAAGGCTGGAGGATATATCAGATGAAATGTTGTGTTAACAACAAACAAGATGAGGACAAATATCCATCAAATGTAAATAATGTAAATAATGAACAAAGAGGTTGTTCTCAATGTTGCTTGTTGCTGGTCTGCTGTCTTTCTGTTAATTGGTTAAAATGCTCACTTGACACATCTTGGGAAGAGAACTGCTTTTGGTATTAATACATGCCCAGCCATGATTGGCTGGAGTTGCCATAGCACAACTGGAGTTGCCATAGCACAACTGGAGTTGCCATAGCACAACTGGAGTTGCCATAGCACAACTGGAGTTGCCATAGCACAACTGGAGTTGCCATAGCACAACTGGAGTTGCCATAGCACAACTGGAGTTGCCATAGCACAACTGGAGTTGCCATAGCACAACCCAATAACAAAAATAGCTTTCCTGACTTGCTACAATTACATCCCTTTACATTCTGAATTAAATCCCAACCAAACCAACTTTGCCTATTATCATTATTCCAAAAACCAGCACTTTTGAATGAAAATGCTTTTTTGTATTTATTACAAATTTGTAATTCTGAATTGAAATTGAATGGAGTCTTGTGAAAGAGCAGAACCAGCAAAATACTTTGGTGTATTGAGCACGTGCCGTAAAAGTAAGACATTCTACAAAAACCATTGGTTGCTAAAAATGTAGAGGAAACTTAAGAAAAAATTGGATTGATAACATGTAGGAGATACCAAGATTGAGGATGTAACAATTAATAAGAGAAGCAGAAGATAAAGAAACATGAAAAAGGATTGTTCAACAAGCCACTCATACTTCAAGAGTTGACTGCTTGCAGAGAATAATGATTTTTGTTATGCTCAAGTTGCACAGACACTCCATTGTCAAGCTCACCCTCACAAATGCAGTGAACCAGCATTTAGCTTTGCTGGAAACCTGGAAATTTGTAACCAATGATACTATTGTTCACAAATTGCAACAAAAAAAGAAAAAAAAATTAAATAAAAATAGATAATTACTTCATTGATGAAGTCAACCATGTTACTTCCCTCCTTTTGCCCTAAATATCTGTGACCTTGGGTTTCTGTCAGAAGTCATTAAAGTACAGTAATATTATTAGTATCAAAATTAATTAGTACTCAATATAGTGTTAATGTTGAAGTATGTTGAGTCAGTTAACTGCATATGTTGCAATTAGCATAGCATTTCCATACCTCAGATTTCATGCTTGCATTAATGATTGCTGTTCTACCACTACAGGAGCTAGAAAACTATGGCATTAAATTGCTACTCTAATTGCTATACATGTACATGCATATATATATATATTTATGCACACGTGTGAGTGTGTGTGTGTGATCATGTGCATGCTTGTTGAAATAATGTGAGTGTTTGTGTGTGTGTGTGTGTGTGTGTGTGTGTCTGTCTGTGTTTGTGTATGTATGAGATTGTGTGTACGCATTTGTGTGTGAGAGAGAGAGAGAGAGATAGAGAGAGAGCATTTGTGTGTTATATTTTGATTGTCTATGTGTTGGCATGTGTCTGTCATTGTGTGTGTGTGTGTGTGTGTGTGTGAACATGTATTTGTGTGTACCTGCGTGTGATCAATTGTTGGTGCATGTCAGTGTCTGTGATCATTTTGTATGTGTGAATGTGGGAGCACATTTTGTGTGTGTGAGTGTGTGTGTGTGTGTGTGAGTGTGTGTGTGTGTGTGTGTGTGTGTGTGTGTGTGTGTGTGTGTGTGAGCCTTTGCAAATGTCTGGGTGCATTAGTGTGTTACCAGGAGAACCAGAGCGATAAAGAGAAAATATAGACTGAAATATTTGAGAAGAGGGCAGAGAAAAAGACAGAGGGAAGAAGAAAGACAGAGAAATAGACAGACACAGAGAGACAGACAAACAGACAGGCAGAAACAGAGAGAGAGAGAGAGAGAGAGAGAGAGAGAGAGGGGGAGAAAAGAGCAGATTGAAAGGAAAGACTAAAGGGAGAGAAGGGTAAGAGAAAGGAAATGAAATATAAATGAATAGAAGAAAAGAGAAAAGAAAACTTTTAAAGAGAAAAAGAAGAGCAATATAGAAAAGTGAGAGGAAGGAGAGGAGACATAAAATAGAGAGAAATACAAAGAAAAATACTGATTTTAAAGAATGGTGTTTAGTGTATTGCTGGTGATGATTTATTTTATCAATCCCAGAAGTATGAAAAGCAAAGCTTGTACCACGAAGGACTTGATCACACAAACAGAATCTAAATAAAGCTGACAAGATAAATAATGGTGTGGTCAACCTCAGTGGAATTTGAACTATTAGTGTAATAGTTTATATAGATCAAAGATGAAGATTTGGCACAAATTACTGGAGAACTAGACTAAGTACCAGACAGTAGCACTTTGAACAAGTGTCTTCTTCTATAGCTCTAGACCATCCAAAGCATTGTGAGTAGATTTTTGGTAGGTAGAAACTAGAAGCCTGTCATGTGTGTGTGTGTGTGTGTGTGTGTTAACACCATACAAGCTGCAAAATTGGTTCAACAGTTGAAGGACACTGATAAACCTATTCACCATGAATTTTGCACAGAAATGCTTGAGGGGTTGGAAGAAGACAGATTTGACGACTGGCTTGTTTTTAGCGATAAGGCGACCTTCCACATAAGTGGCAAAGTTAACAAGCATAACGCATGAATACGGGGAACTGAGAACCCTCATATAACTCTTGAGCATGTGCAAGATTCCCCTAAGGTAAATGTGTTCCGGGCCATGTCAAAGAAACATGTATATGGACCATTCTTCTCTGAAGAAGGAACAGTCAATGGTGAAGCATACCTTGCCATGCAGCAAAACAAGTTGATGGAAAAATTGCATGAGGAGGAGTCTGAAGACTTCATTATCCAACAGGACAGGGCACCACCTCACTGGAGTCCTAAAGTTAGACAGTATCTGAACACCACTGCCTGACAGATGGGTCGGACATTCTGGACAGACTGATCATGTGTTCCTGCGATGGCCACCTAGGTCTCCAGATTCATGCCATGTGACTTCTTCCTCTGGGGGTATGTGAAAAGCCTCGTATATGTACCTCCCCTTCCCAGAGATGTGGTTGATCTGAAGACTCGAATAACTGAAGCCTTGGCAACCATCGGCAACACTATGCTTGGTCGCGTTTGGCAAGAATTGGATTATTGTTTGGATATGTGTCATGTAACCTGCAGTGCTCATATTGAACACATGTAAAAACCTGTGTAGAAATGTGCAAATATTAGCTTTCAGGGGGGGGGGTATAATAGCATAAGAAAATAGAGAGATAATAAATTATTATTTATTAGTTAAAAAATTGTAAACCTTCTCTTACAGCTGTTTCAATTCTAGACCTTCAGAAAATTAATTAATAAAATTTTAAATTATTTGAAAGTCAAATCTCATCAGAGGTAGTTTAAGATATACAAAATAGGTGTTCAATTCCTGCATGTTGAGTATATGGCTGCAAACTATTAACTGATCAAATTTACGCATAAAGACCATAGTATAAAACATGTTATAGACCTTAGAAAGGGGAGGAAGGTAGTGTATATTGGAGTTGTAAAGTACATGTTGATCTATTCTTACTTTAAAACTCCAATATACACTACCTTCTTCCCCCTTTCTAAGGTCTATACCATGTTTTATACTATGTTCTTTATGCATAAGTTTTATCAGTTAATGGCTTGCAGCCGTATACTCAATATGCAGGAATTGAACACCTATTTTGTATATCTTAAACTACTTCTGACGGGATTCGACTTTCAAATAATTTTATGCCATGGGCATATGGTGTAGTGGTTAAGAGCGCAGGCTACTTACCCCAAGATTCTGAGTTCGATTCCAGGCAGGGACCTGAATAAGAATAATAATAATAATAATAATAATAATAATAATAATAATAGTAATAATAATAATAATAATAATGATAACATCGAAAAATACCTTAGGAATGAGAACCCTGGTTCAAAATCTCCCCAAGACACCTGATGAAGGCTGGAGGGTATATCAGCTGAAACATTGTGTTAACAACAAACAAGATGAGGACAAATATCCATCAAATGTAAATAATGTGAATATTGTAAATAGTGTGCAATTTTTAATCTTATTAATTAATTTTCTGAAGGTCTAGAATTGAAACAGCTCTAAGAGATGTTTGTCAATGTTTTGATGAATAAATAATAATTTATTAACTATCTCTCTATTTTCTCATCTTATTGTAATAAATAAATATAAACCATAGTTTATATAGTTACCTTACAGTTGAATATTAATTGTAATGTTCAACATTCTTTGTATAGGTAACTAACCAGTACTTTCATAGAATTTTGCTATCCCTTAATGAGGTTTGTAACCTTTATTTGAACTTATATATATATAATTACATAAAGAATATTTTTATAAACAAGTCATCATTACCATCACCTTCATTTTAACATTCAGTTTTCAATGCTCAAACAAAATTCCTTGAGTGAGACTTTTTTTTACAACCAGATGCTTTTCCCATCACTGAAAAGATGTGTCAGGGCATACCCTTAAGTTACAGAAGGATGTATATAAGTGAAATGGTACAGAGGACTGGATAGGATGAGTGGGCAGGTAAGTCTGCAAAAGTGCAAAAGGAGGGTGGGAAACAGAGGGGAAGGGAAGGAAATGTTATGAGCAGTGAATACAGGTGGGTTGTTAGGAAAATGGGTTTTGCAGGAGAGGTTTGTCAGGGACAAGTTGTGCTCTGGAACATAGACATAAACTACATCTACCAAAATAAAATTGTGACCTTTGGGGCTTCAATTCTATTTAGATAGATGTGTCTTCTTAAGCACAACATATTACCAATTATTTCAGTCCTTTGTCATCTCCTGTGTGAGGCTCAATATCTGAAGGTCATTTTTTTTCCTCACTTTGTCTACTGTTTTCTCAAGTCTTCCTCTTTCCTGCATTCCATCCACATTTAGCAATCAGCACTTCTTTATGCAGCTGTTCTCAACTGCCTGCATCACAAGACCATACAAGCACCATCTTCTCCCTTGCACACTTCATTTTACAAAGTTACTTTCCAAAGTACAAGTCCAGGCAAGGTTGTTTATGGAAGTCCAGCAGTCGCCCATGCATACCAGCCTCCCCTCTCCACACCACCAATGTTATCCAAGGGAAAGGCAAAATGCGATACAGCTTGGCACCTGTGACGTCACAACTCATTTCTACAGCTGAGTGAACTGGAGCAATGCGAAATAAGATGTCTTGCTCAAGAACATAACATGCAGCCCAGTCTGGGAATTGAACTCACTTCTTCATGATTGTGAGCCCGACACTCTAGCCACTGAGCAATGCACCTTCACCATTTGTTAATAGGAGTTACAAAATTGTACATGTAGGACAAACATGAAAGATATCTCCTATTAGAAAGTTTTCAAACAGAGAATCTAATAATATTTGATTCTCTATGTGAAGAATTTCTAACAGGAGATATCTAACATGCTCTCTACTATATGGACGATTTTGTAACTCCTATTAGCAAATGAAACATGTGTAATGATGAATAAATAAAATTTTCCAATCTTTTGTTTTGAGAATATTACTCAACAGAAAATATTTTCCAGTATTTTCAACTCATATGCATAACTCATGCAAATATAACATCTACTTACAGATTTGGAATATGGAAATGAGCAGATGTGCTTCAAAAGAACGCAGCTTGGATTTTAACCCTATCTACATAATCTGTGTGTGTGTGTGTGTGTGTGCGTATGTGTGTGTGTATGTGTGTGTGTGTGTGTGTGTGTGTGTGTGTGTGTGTGTGTGTGTGTGTGTGTGTGTGTGTGTGTGTGTTAAATAAAATAAGATAACAAGGCCAAGGCAATTTGATATTCCTAGGATATTTATAAATAGAAAGGTGGTCTTAAAGCTGTTTCAGGGAAATAAATAATATCCCATCATCAGAGATGAGTTAAAAGAGCTTCACAAGAAGGAATTAGTAGAGTTCATCGTTTTTTAGAAGTTATTCTAGAGAGGAAGAGATATACAAGAAATTAGATATATATATTTTCCTTTTATACTTTCTGCATTATATCTAATTTCTTGTATATCTCTCCCTCTCCAGAATAACTTCTTCTTAAAAAAAAATGGACTCTACTAATTTTTTTATTGAATTTCTTTTAACTCCTCTCTTATGATGGAATATCATTTATTTCTCTGAAACAGCTGTAAGACCACCTTTCTATTTATAAATGTCCTAGGAATATCAAATTGCCTTGGCCTTGTTATCTTATTTTATTTAACATATACACACTCACACACGACCTGCCTTAGACTCCTTGCTTCATGCTATTACTGAACTAGGAGTTTAACAGCGGTCCTTCTGTAGCACTTACATAGCCTTACCTGCCTTTTGGGTCTTATGGATACCAAAACATCTCATATTATATATATATATATATATATATATATATATATAGAGAGAGAGAGAGAGAGAGAGAGAGAGAGAGAGAGAAATGGATACATACATATATACATACATACATGCATGTATATGTGTGTGAGTTGTGTGTGTCTGGGGGGGTGTATATATGTGTGTGTATATATATATATATATATATATATATATATATATATATATATATATAGAGAGAGAGAGAGAGAGAGAGAGAGAGAGAGAGAGAGAGTGCTGTCCATATGTACTCAAATCTGTATTTTAAGGGAGAAAAAAAAGTGGGTTGGGGTGGAAACAAACTCCTTCAGAAAGATCAAGAATGTAAATTCTTTATTTTTAGGATTTTGAAAGTGCCTGATGAAAGGAACAAAATCTCAATGAGATTACTCCATAAAATAGAGAGGAAAGAAAAATAATAGAAATAAAATTTCCAAAAGAACCTTCTCAGAAACCAATAACAGCTTAGTTTGACATAAGCCACCATGATGTAGGGGTTATTTATTAATAGAACTGAGATTTAATTAAGCATGTCACAGAACATGTTGGAGTTTACATACATTTCTAAAAATATATTTATATAAACTTTAACTAATCCACTGCAAAACATGATTTTTTCTGCAGTTGATGAGAGATATTAGAAATTGTTTACAAAATCCCTTTCATGAAAGAACCATTAAGACCTGAACTCATTTATTCTTACATTTGATCAGTTTATTTTACCTTTTAAACAAAAAAGAGAAAACCAAGACAAAAATAACGTAAGAATCAGCAACAATTACAATCTTCTTAAAGCTGAAAGACTTAAGAACTGGGACAGATTTTTGTACCTATTAGATGTTGATAATATCACAGAAGGTACAATAAATCTATATATAGCTATTAACCTGAGAATAAGTAGCATTAGAAAAACATTTTGTTTATAGCTTGTCTTTTTTTCCTTGCTCCAATCTCTTCAGTTTTTCATTGATCTTTCTCCTTCCATTCTACAAGCTTTAATAGGTTTTCTGTAGCATGTCTGTCAAAGACCAATATGCCACTAATTGAAGACCTGAATCCCACAAGATTTTCCCTTTTATTAGACTCTTTAAAAATGGTCTCCATAAGAACTGCATGAAAACATAATCACAACTTGATACCATACTTATCTGCTGAGAAAGAGGTAGAGTGCTGTGATCAAAAATTAACAACTCGTATCTTTATTTGATCCGCTGCACCATACAGAAAATGATTTAACAGAAGATATAAATAATTTAATCAATTCAAAACAGTTTAACTCAAACGGAAAGATTCAATATACAATTCTTTTTTTTATAATTTATGATATCAACATTAAACATAAACACATATTCATAACATATATACATATTTTTGCTTCCAATTTTCTTTATGAAAAATATTCTGAAAAATGTGTGAAAGACCAGCAGCTTGAATATATAGATATTTAATTATGTTCAAAACCACAGTTGCATATACGTTTTTAAAATCAGATATTGCCTCTTTGAAATCTAATCTTCAGGGATTTTTGGAAATGAAATATATTAAACATTCTATCAGAGAGGAGATATAGTGCATACGTATACCTGCATGCATACACATTCATGCACCAACACACATATACAGATGCACGCACACACAGACATTATTATCAGCTTCATCATCGTTTTCACATAAACTTTTCTGTACTGCAATGGGTTGTCAAGACTGAATAGGTACAGGCATGGTTCCAGGTTCAGTCCCACTGCATGGCACTTCGGGCAAGTGTCTTCTATTATAGTCTCAGGCCAACCAAAGCCTTGTGAGTGGGTTTCATAAACAAAAACTAAAATAAGTCCATTGTGTGTGTATGTGTGTGTGTGTGTGTGTGTGCGCATCTGTGTCTGTGTCTGTGTCTGTGTTTCCTTGTCCTGACATTGCATATGATGTCACCATCATACAAGTAATGTCATTTATTTCCAGCATTCTGCAAATGTATGTCTGACCATTGGGAAATATTGCCTTGCTTTGAAACAAGTCAGGGTTGGAGACAGGAGGGGTATTTAGTTGTAGGAAATGTGTTTCAATAAACTCCATCCAACCCATGGAAGCATGAAAAAGTGGGCAATAAAAATGATGATAGCAACGTTAATGATGACAGCGACGACGATGACGACGATGACGATGATGATGATGATGATGATGATGATGATGATGATGATGATATATCATCATCATTATCATAATTCAACATCCACTTTCCATGCTGGCATGGGTTGGATGGTTTGTCAAGAACTGGCATGCTAACAATTCTGCTAGCTCACTGAATGATAATGTTAGTAATAATAATAATGATAATAATAATAATAACAAACAACAGAAAAAAGATGGTATAAACACACGCCAGAAAAGGTCACAGAAAACGAGAAAGCAACCATACTCTGGGATATGCCAATACACACAGATAGAGAAATTATGGCAAATAGACCAGATATAGTTGTCAAAGATCATGAAGAAAAAAAATGCTTTCTAATTGATGTATCAATACCAGCAGATGACAACGTTTCCCTAAAAGAAATGGAAAAACTTTCAAAATACAAAGACCTGGAAATAGAGGTAACTCGAATGTGGAATCTAAAAACAGAAACAATTCCTATCATAGTAGGTGCCTTAGGCATAATAAAAAAATATTCAGACAAATACATAACAAAAACACCAGGACTTACAAATATATATAACATACAGAAAATTGCACTACTGGGCACTGCACACATCCTACGTAAAACACTTTCAATACAGTAAGCATAAGAGCATCACAGCAAACCACAGCACATACCCAAGGCGCACAGAGCTGCGCTCGGTAGTGAAGTGAAAGCACGTTATAAAAATAAAAGTACTGAACAATAATAATAATAGTATGCTCAATGCAGTACCAGGCAGTAGCTCTCATTGCTTCTGATCTTAACTGATTGGAAGTGTTATCATGTACATTGTTTTGTCTTGGTATAAAAGATGGGCTACAGAAAATATCCTGCTCAATACCACAGATTTGCTTGTCAGTTGTTTGACCTTAACCAGTTGAGCATGTCCCTTGGTGGCTGACGATATGTGCATCTGTGATCATGAACAGAAGTAATGGAAGAACATCATAGCCATGAGAAATTCTTTGGGGTTTGAATAGTTCACTTTTGGAAACATGGGTGTGTCATTCAACATTCTTAAACAACCCTTGTTCAAAGACCTTTTGAGTGGGTGGGCTACTCAACCTGATGAAAATTCTAACTGGGCCCCACCTGCGAGATCATGAGCTGTTTATATTGATATGAGATCACCATGTCACGCACATATGGATGTGATGCATGTGCCTGGTGTACCCTTATCAGGCGGGTAGTCATGATGGGTATAATGGGAGTCATATATTTTACCCCAGTGTCACTTTGATGGCATGCACTGCTCTCTCACTCAATAATAATAATAATAATAATAATAATAATAATAATAATAATAAGAAGAAGAAGAAGAAGAAGAAGAAGAAGAAGAAGAAGAAGAAGAAGAAGAAGAAGAAGAAGAAGAAGAAGAATATGATGATGATGATGATGATGATGACGATGACGACGGCGATGATGATGATCATCATCATGAAATGATAATGACAATAACAACAGTTCCACCACCATCAGTACCAATGACAACAACAACATCAATGATGCAAGTAATGATGATGGAGACAATGATGGCAATTATAACAGTGGCAATGATGATGATGATGATGATGGTGATGATGATGATGATGATGATGATGATGATGATGACGACGACAACGACGATGATGTTGCATAGCAGATTACTAAAGAACGTTAGTGCATCAAATGATAAACTGAAAAACTATAAAATGCTATCTAATACGTTTTCCCCATGAGTATTTGCTTTTACAGAATGTGTATTTGCTTTTATCAATTTTCTTCCTCTTTTTTCCTTTTTTGTACTAATGCGAAAATTTGCTATCATACTTAATACTGTATAAACATGCACATGTAATTATGCACACACACATACACACAACACATATAGATAGGTATCCATATATATATATACATATATACATGCATACATACATGTATGTGTGTGTGTGTACACAGTCACATACACAGATATATATACACACAAACACACACACACACACACACACACACACACACACATATAATCATATATACACATATATACACATTTTAAAATATTTATTTTGGAAAGCATTTTTTTCCTCTTGATACAAATGAGGAATTTTGTAGAATGTGAAATAGCTTCAGTTGTGAAATACTTTGTTTGAACAGTCAAATACCATTTTTTAAAGAATGTTGTTCGAAAGTAGTAACTAGCAATTCTTCAATGTTTGATGAGGTCTCTCCTGCGTGCAGTGACGTCGTTTCGTTAGATTTATTATCATAAATAAAAGAATAAGTTTTTCTTCTACTTCCTCTTGCTTGATGCTGTAACAATCTAAAATGTATCTTCATGCATTGATGGCAGAATATCCAGCAGACAAAAAAAAAAAAGAAATAAAACTCCCACCATTTTTATCACCCAAACCAGACAACATTATTACTATTTTTTTGGATAGTTTCTCTTCTACTTATATAGCACTGGAGACTAATGCATTGTCTCATTTAGCACCATCATGTGGCTCTCAGATGCCTTTCACAGAGTCCTTTCTTGTGCAAGCATTCAGGCTAAGATTCTGGTTTGAGATTAACTTCCTCTCCTCCTCTCCTACTCATGACAGAAATCTTGGAAATAATTCTTGGTTACTGGCCTACTTTCTTTGGATGCCATTGTATATGTGGATTTGTATGTTTTAGTTCATGCATTCATACACATACATTTATGTATCTACAGGTATTTACTTGCACTTATTACACACCAAACTTCTGGAGTGCTTGACAGTTTCACAGTACCTTCATGTAAGTATGTATGTATGTATGTATGTATGTATGTTATCAATCAGTTTCATTTCTGTATTTCTTGTCGATAGAGAAAGAGCCGGACTCTAGCATAGATTCAAGGCTCCTTCATTGGAACTTTTATCAACATCATCTAGGTATTTGTGCATATGTGTGTGCATGTGCAGTATTTGGTGTTAGTGCATGCGCAGATTTCTATGTTTGTTTTATGGATGCGTTTTTATGTATATATTTTCATGTCTAGATGCATGCATATGTATTTATGTGCTAAACTTTTGGAAAGTTTTACATATCTTTACAGTTCCATTGATGGCTTGAATCTGTAGTCTTCTAATCAGCCTTTTTCTTTCAGATTTTGAGAACCCTAATTTTTCCAGGTTTTTGTTGAGGCAGTTCGTTACATATCCCAATGCCCCAACAATCACGGGTATGAATCTGAACTTGTAGTCTGGGTGGAGTATCTGCAAATTTCTCAGTAGCTCGGCGTAGTTGTTCTCTTTTTCTCTAAGCTTTAGTGTGATGTTGACATCCGCAGGACAACTGATTTCTACTACTGTACACAGTTTCTCTTCTCTGTCCCAGATTACTGTATCCGGTCTATTATATCTGCATTTTATTGAGGTTTGTATGTATGTATGTATGAATGCTCATATGTATGTATGTATTTATGAATGAATGGATGGATGGATGGATGGATGGATGGATGGATGGATGGATGGATGGATGGATGGATGGATGCCATTCTTTGGAATATATTTTAGTTTCTACTTTAGCAGAAATGAAGTTATAACTGAGGTGTGTGGATATATAAATTAGTGTATACATATATGTTCGTATGAGCATATATATGTGGATATGTATGGATGAATGGAGGGACGGATGTGTGGATGCATGCATATATCAAATCACCCATCATGCTGCTGGTAACTATTACTAAGTACAGCCTGTTGCATGGTCAGGCCATTGGTGACTAAACCAACTATATGAAGCCTGCTTGATCAGAAGGGTAACTTTCGTTGGACACCCTACAGGATGAAAAACAAAACCTGTCAAAGAACAGATGAACCCAGTAAAGTCAACAGTTATCCAATAGCCAGGAGAGAGATACCTCTAGGCTTTGTTTAGACATTTCTCTAAGAGAAGAAAAATTCTGATTTAACACCTGCAGCTTTGTTTGCATCCAATGATGTAGACAAGTTTTTCAATTGGACAAATATATATGGTGTTTAAAGAATAGCATTGACCCTTTGCAAGGCCTTTCTTTACTTTAAAAAGTTTCAGACACAGGTATCACTTGAGTCTTAACATCTGTATTATATGTTGCATACTATGGCTGGCTGTAGCCAAAAAAAAACAAAACACTAAATGAAAGATTCCATGTTGAAATAAATGCATGTGTCTGCGTGAATTGTAACTCACTGAACACCTGCTGCAAGAGGTGCCCATCATTGCCACATTAGTGCAAAAGAGTCGTAGATTCTTAGCAGGATTGAAAAAATCACATCAGTACTGCTCATGTTTAAGAAAACAATTGTTTGCATTGCTCAAAATCAAGATGAAACCCTCAAGTATCCATACATGCAGTCATGTCTATGTATACTATTTACAGATGTGTATTGACAAAAGATTAACTCATTAAGAAAAGAAACCGGTGCTCTTTGAAGCAAGTCCTTTACAAGAGCAAAGTCCTTCACCCTAATTGGCAAACACTCCCTTGTCACTTTTATCATCATCATCATAAATGCAGTAAACCAATACACACACTTTTGGAATACTATTATGCAGAAATTGCAAAATGAAATAAATAAATGAATAAATAAATAAATAAAATGTTACATATGTTTAATTGAATGAAATTTGGTTAATAGTAATTACGAGTAATCATTGCTAATTATTAATTTTGTCGACATGTCAATGATGTAAGCAGAAATGAAAGAGTATCAGGCAAAATGTCAGATCAGTGACATTTTCATACTGGGGTAGGTGATAGTAGAAAAGTACCCAGTTAGGTTTTTTTGATAATTCATTAAAATGTCAAATTTTACAAAACCATCTGATACCCAATTGAAAATCAAATGCATGGAAGTTCTTTATATGTATATTCACAGGCATGACTATGCGGTTAAGGTTCAGTCCCACTAAGCAGACCCTGGGCAAGTGTTTTCTACTATAGCTAATCAAAGCCTTGTCAGTGGATATGGAGGATGGAAACTGCAGAGAGAGAGGGGGGATGGAGACACATATATGTATATATGCATACACACATACACACATGCACACTCATATACACACACAGAGACACATACATATGTGTGTGAGAGAGAGAGGAAGATTGTGTGTGGGTTCATGCTCAAATCTTCTTGTCTTGGCATTGTGCACTAATTGTAAACAAACATCACCATCATACAAGTAATGCCATTCATTTACAATCCTCTATGAAATCCATTTGGGTGGGGGGAGTCATTGAGCTGTTTGTAAGTAAAGGATTAAAGGAAATATTACCTTACTTGGAATTAGGTGTGAGTTGAAGAGTGAAAGAGCATCTGGCCATAGAAAATCTGCCTCAACAAATTTCATTTAATTGACAAAAACATGAAAAACTGGTCATTAAAATGATGATGATTATTTTGTATGTTTATTTGAGTATGTGTGTGTGTCTGTAAGTGTGTGTGTGCATGCATGTGTGTGTGTGTGTATACACACATACACATAGATAGGTAGATAGATAGATAGATTGTTGTTGTTGTTGGCACTCCATTGCTTACGACGTCGAGGGTTCCAGTTGATCCGATCAACGGAACAGCCTGCTCGTGAAATTAACGTGCAAGTGGCTGAGCACTCCACAGACACGTGTACCCTTAACGTATTTCATGGGGATATTCAGCGTGACACAGTGTGACAAGGTTGACCCTTTGAATTACAGGCACAACAGAAACAGGAAGTAAGAGTGAGAGAAAGTTGTGGTGAAAGAGTACAGCAGGGTTTACCACCATCCCCTGCCGGAGCCTCGTGGAGCTTTAGGTGTTTTCGCTCAATAAACACTCACAACGCCTGGTCTGGGAATCAAAACCTCGATCCTATGACCGCGAGTCCGCTGCCCTAACCACTGGGCCATTGTGCCTCCACTAGATAGATAGTTAGATAGATATTATATCACAAAGGAAAAAAAGGATTAATAATCCATGCAAACATTTTATAAGCACTTCTAGGGATCAAACTCGGCTTATTAAACTTTCAGTAAAAGCTGTTATAATCCACATAGGCAGTAAAATTAAATTCCACTGCCTGTCCAATTTGTAAATCCAAAGTTCAAATAACAAATGAATTTAGCATAAGGTCACATAGAATAGTGGGAAAACACAAAAGAATGCAGATTCTTCTCTATTCCAAGCAGTATAGTATGGCTTTGATGAGGATACTCTGTGTCAGTAGAATTTTAGTCAATCAAATATGGGATCGATTAATATGCATAATGACTGCACTGCAGAGTTTTTGTAATTTGGCAATCTATCTAGAACATGCAAGAAAGCTGATAAAATAATGTATAATTCTCCATTCTTTTGTGTTGACATACTCTTTTACTTGTTTCAGTCATTTGATTGTGGCCATGCTGGAGTACTGCCTTTAGTCGAGCAAATCGACCCCAGGACTTATTCTTTGTAAGCTTAGTACTTATTCTTTCGGTCTTTTTTACCGAACCACTAAGTTACGGGGACATAAACACACCACCATTGGTTGTCAAGCGATGTTGGGAGGACAAACACAGACACACAAACATATACACACACATACATATATATATATTCATATATACGATGGACTTCTTTCAGTTTCCATCTACCAAATCCACTCACAAGGCTTTGTTCGGCCCGAGGCTATAATAGAAGACACTTGCCCAAGGTGCCATGCAGTGGGACTGAACCTGGAACCATGTGGTTGGTAAGCAAGCTACTTACCACACAGCCACTCCTACTCCATATAAATCTATATACATGCATACATCATCATCATTATCATGATCGTTTAACATCTGCTTTCCATGCTGGCATGGGTCAGGCAGTTTGACAGGAGCTGGCCAGGCAGAAGACTACACCAGACTCCCGTGTTTGTTTTAGCATGGTTTTAATGGCTGGATGTCCTTCCTAACACCAACCACCCAGCAGAGTGGACTGATTGCCTTTTACATGGCACATATACAGGCGAGGTCAGTTTTGGCATGGTCTTTACAGTTGGATGGATGCCCTTCTAAGTACCAACCACTTTACTGTGTACTTACATACATACATATGTATGTATGTATGTATGTATGTATGTATGTATGTATGTATATGTGTGTGTGTGTGTATATATATATATATATATATATATATATATATATGCACACACACACATACAAAATAGAAGCACTAAGCTGTGAGGTGTGTAAATACAAATTTGTTACCAGCTCAAATATGTTTGGGGTATATCTGAACCCGTAAGATATATAGTCAAAAGATGGACAAACAATTATGAGTAGCAGAGAGAGTACAATAATTCTTCCTGAATTAAGGGTACACTCAATCAGTTGTGGACCTTGTACTCCATTGAGCACAGGCCATCAGCCATGCCACCAACCTCTTACTCTTCTAACTCAGGCTTACAGACTGGATTCTACTTTCTCTCAACTTCCACCTAACTATACTTCCATTTAAAGACAAGCAGTGGTTAGGGTATTCAACTCATGAGTGTAAGGTCATAAGTTCTATTCCCAATGGCGTTGTGTGTCCTTAGGCAAGACACTTTATTTCATGTTGCTTCAGTCCACTCAGTTGACAAAAATGAGTTGTACGTGTATTTCAAAGGGATTGCCTGGGCACATTCTGTGTCACACTGAATTTCCCTGATAACTATGTTAAGGATATATGTGTCTGTGAAATGCTCAGCTACTTGTACATTAATTTCATGAGCAGGCTGTTCCGTTAATTGGATCAACTGGAACCCTTATCATCATGACTGACAGAATGCCAATTTTGATGATAGAATAGCAGACTTCATTCTAAAATTATCTCCATATGAATAAACGAAGAATAGTCAAGTCAGAGGATGTTGCAGAACATTCACAAAATGTTCCTGATGTCTTGTCCAGCAATCAGTTAAATGTTCAAAGCTATAAGTTGTAACAGCACTACACTGCTTCTCTCATTAGCAAGTTTCATGACACACTTCTGGCTCTGATTTCCTCTAATTAATGTGGGCATTTCACAATACAGTTTGATGCCAATCTTGACAGATTCTGCACAGAATCTTCAAATAAATTTGTTGGCATTTTGACTCACCAGCAATGCTAAGTTACACTGGTCGCCAGGGCCAACACATGGAAGTGCAGGGCCCAATTAGAGAATTGTCAGTGGGGCCCTTTATAATTACAAATGCTGAAGATTGATGTTTTATGTTTCATGTAGCATGCCAGTGCTTGGCAAAAACCATTGAGGACTTGAGGCTCCACAATTAGCCACAATGATATACTAAAAATTCATCATAGTGTCCTTTGCTCAAATGTGTGCATGGGGCCCCTCTCTTGGCTCAGGGTCCAATTTGGACAAATCTGTCTGATTGGCTTAAAACCAGTCCTGCTGGTCACATGCTAAATTACACTAGTCATATAACTTCAGTTATATGAACATAGACATTTATTGGAAAAGTCATAGGAGCGCTTGTGTGTTTTGATGGCTATAATCCATCAGTCAAAGCACTTCATTTTGGTGCGAAACATTCTTTGCAGACACCCTGTTCTAAGCCTATACTCCGTTATAAAAACCAAGTATTCACACTTCGAGTAGAGATTGTTGCAGTGTCAACTAGCATCAGTCAACCTGACAGATGAAAGACATCCTCTCATTCACTTTCTCACACTCTGTTGCCTTCTCTCTAATTCTGACAACCTCGCAATACAATATTGAAATGAACATTCTGACTTGCATGCCATGTCAATCAGCTAAAGACTGCAAAAACTTCCTCTCAAACAGATATATGAATCATGAATGCATACACGCATACGTACACACATACCTCGTTCTTTCTTGTATTAATCTGTTACTTGAAATATTTTGTTAATGTTTTCTTGGACACTTTCCAAGAATATGAACTATGTCCATCCCCATAAATATGAACAATACCATACACAGACATAATGTAAAACAGCTTGGTTGCTATAGCTGCTGTTATTTTTATCCTATGCTGTAATTTTTTTAATCTCTTGTTCTGTTTTGATCCATCGTGATAAACTTAATCTTCTTAACAGAATAAAAATATAATTCAATATAATCTTCATTATTCTCTTCCATTAAAAATGTATTTGCTAACGTCTGAAGATAATGATCAGCAGTGCATGCACTTTCAAATACAACATGTATATATGTGTATGTGTGTGTGTATGTATGTATATACACATATATATATGTATATATAGTGGCTCGTAAATAGCACCATTTGAGTGGAATCGTTACTAGCACTTGTGCTGGTGGCACGTTAGAAAATTATTCGAGCGAGGTTATTGCCAGTGCTGCTGGACTGGCTCCCGTGCAGGTAGCACATAAAAAGCACCATTTTGAGCATGGCCATTGCCAGTATCGTGTGACTGGCCCTCGTGCTGGTGGCACATAAAAGCACCCACTACACTCTCAGAGTGGTTGGCATTAGGAAGAGCATCCAGCTGTAGAAACTCTGCCAGATCAGATTGGAGCCTGGTGCAGCCTTTTGGCTTGCCAGTCCTCAGTCAAATCGTCCAACCTTTGCTAGCATGGAAAGCGGACATTAAACAACGACGTATATACATATACATATCTACATATATATATGTATGTATGCATATATATGTATATATGTATATATGTATGTATGTATGTATGTATATATGTATGTATGTATATATGTATGTATAATATCATTATTATCATTACACTCATCATCATCACTATTTTAATGTTCACTTTTCCATACTTGAATAGGTCAGATAAAAATAATTAAATAATTGAGGCAGGTTTTCTATGGCTGGGTGCCCTTTCTTTGGCCAACCTCTTTTGTTTTCATAAACAGATAATATTTCCTCCTTGGCCTGACATGTTTTCACAGTAAATTTGAAATGAGAAACACTCCTTGTTTCACAGCAACACTCATTTACAATCATTGCACAATGTTGAGATAAGGAGACACAAACACACACATGCACACTAACACACAGACACACGTGTGCATGCATGCATGCATACATACATACATACATACATATATACATACACACATATAATATACATAGATATATATAAACACACACATATATATATACATATTTGCACACACACACACACACACACACACACCTATGCAATAGGATTCATTCTATTTTCCTCTATCAAATCATCTCACAAGGCTTTGGTCAGCCGAGGGTTTAATAGAAAACACTTAAAGTGCCAAGCAGTGAGATTGAATCAGGAACAACATAACTGAAAAGTGAAATCCTTAGCCATACATTTATGCTTGTGCCTCTGTGTGTGTGTGTGTGTGTGTGTGTGTGTGTGTGTGTGTGTGTGTACATTCAGGCTCAATCACATTTTACACAGGTTGAAAAGACAGTAATTTTTATTTTACAAATACTTCTATTCTATTAGTAAAAAAGTAAATGTTCAAGATTAAATTACTCCATATTTAATAATAATAATATAGGCACAAGGCCAGCAATCTGAAGAGAATGGGCTGGTTAATGCCATTTACTCTGCTACTTGACCTTATCAACCCCTGAGGGATGAAAAGCAAAGTTGATCTCAATAGAATTCGAATTCAGAACATAATGAGCCAGAACAATTATCACAAGGCATTTTTCCAACATTCTAACAATTCAGCTAGCTTACTGCCCTGATATTGGTTTCTAATTTAAGCACAAGGTCAGTAGTTTTTTTTAGAGGAAAGGGAGTTTGTTGATTATTTTACCCTAGTATTTGACAGAGTTTTTATTTTTATTTTATTGATGCCAAAAGGATGAAAGGCAAAGTTGACCTCAGTGAAATTTGAATTCAGGAGGTAAAGAGGCAAAAGAAATGCCAGTAAGCATGTTGTCTAACACACTAAAAATTTTGCCAGCTATTTCTATTATAGGCACAAGACCTGTAAAAAGTGATAAGAATGCTGCTTGGCATTTTGTCCAACATGCTAACAATAATAATAATAGTAATAATACTTTCTTTATTGGCCATCAGGGCCAAACACAAAACATAAAGGGTGATACACAGACAAGGGACAGTGGGGTTAAATGTGTAAACAGCAAAAAAAAAAAAAAATTAACAATTAACAAGGAGATTAAAACCAACAACGTACTTCCCCAATAGGAGGGAGTTCCATCAAGAGGTGACCAAAGGAACCTCACACACTTTGGGCCCCTTAACATCAAAGGTACCTCAGGTAGACACCCCTCTCCTCTTCATTCCATTCGGCCTATAGGCACACACTTAGAATAAGTCCATTCACACAGGCCATTCTTGTCACATTTACCCACCTTTCAACAAATTTATTGGGTGATAGCACCTTCCTCTCCAGCCTCACTTTCCTCTTCAGTTAAACCTGAAAAAGTCAATGAGGCCTTGGGCAAAGAGGATGATACCCGTCTTCAACCTTTTTAATCACATCCACTGCACAGCCACTTTCACCATAGTCACCAGCCAGAGAAAAACTGCTTGTCCTTCCTGGCCAAAAGAAGGAGGTGGGACAATCTTCAAAATGGACTCAGACAATAGCTGGATCCATCCTACATGTGACAATAACTATTCAACAAAGCTCCACAAGTCAGCAATTTGTGGATACTGAATGAGAGCATGCAGAATGGTTTCATCACTACATGTACATCTTGGACAAGCAAGTCTGACTGCACACCGTTACCTGTAGAGCTCATCATGAACTGGCAGAGTCCCCCCAGTAGCACTGCCAGGCCAAGAATTTCTGGAAGTTATCCATAAGTTCCAGCCATTAATCTGTGACATTGATTTGTGATAGGAAAAGTAAGACTCACTGATATGTCTCAAAGCATATATCTAGGCTCTACTCCTAATGTCCAACATAACAAGTTGCCCTGCCTAGTTTCAATGTTTGCAACAGTTCATTATGTTGGACGTCAGTAGATTAGTTTATTCTGCTAGTAACAAGGGACTGATGAAATATCTTGTGGTAATGAAATAATACAGTCAAAATAGAAGAGAAATCCCTAATTATACTACCTAACGTTTTAAGAGTAGGTGGTTTGTAATGTAATCAATAGTATGTTCACTTAGTAAATTAGAGTCAAGTTGTTCAAGTCCTAACTGTTGACATGTTCTTTTATCACTTAAATACATTCTTTTTAAGGTTTAATATCCCTTTTCTATCCCAGTTTGACTTTTCTACTAAATAAATTTCCTTTTTATAAAAGAAAGTAGATTATTTTTTAATGTGAATTGTAAATTAGGAAAATAAATTTTGGCAGACAGGAACAAGTAAAAACGCATTACAATTTTATTTTGAATTTTAACTATCATTTCATATTATCTTATGGCCCAGCAACTTTAAATACTATCTGATATGTTTATTAGGTATGGTTAACGTAAATATCCAGCAAAGCTGTCTTAAAACAAGTAACTAGCTGACATTTTGCAGGATAACTTCTTACTGAAAGGCATCATAAGAGACAGTTGTTGACACCTCAAGTAATTATTTTATCTTTTCTAATATTATATGATTAATATTTATGTAATAGTATTTGCTACTTCTATTTTATTTATATTTGTATCATTTTATAATTATTTAAAACATCAGTCGTCAATTGAATAACATCCTGACTTTGTTATTATTTTTCCTCATGCTAGTTAACTTTCCAAAGGCAATATGAATATTTAAAATTAAATATTACAAATTTTTAAAATATCAAATCTTATGCAAGTCTAGTTGTTTCAAAAGTCAATGGCAACAATCTAAGAATAGTAATACTGGCATGAGACTGAGAAAACTGAAAGCCATGGCAGCCATTCTGTGCTCAAAAACTTGATAGATAACATAAAAATTTATAAATATTGATAAATCTGGAAGCTATGTTCTGATGTGGCTAGCTAATTTCTAATGAAAACATCGGTTTTCAATTAACAACTGCGAAAAGCATCTGATTTTGATATTCATTCTTGATTTTAATTCTAATGAAATATTGATGCTATGGTATAGAATGACATGGTGTGATGGGGTATGGTGGGGTGTGATATGATAAGTGATAATAGGGAAAATATAGTGTTTGATATAAAATAAAATAACAAATAACAAATAGCTTTATGCTGTGTGTATATGTTATTATTGTATGGCTTCTTACTATATATATATTTATCATTAAAGAAGAGTATATAATTGTGAATAAATCACAATTATAACGGAGAGGGTTATAAAAACCCTTCTATGCTAAGAAATAGCAGTCAAAACTGCTATAAAGCCACTATAATCACTCATATTTAATCTCCACAATGCTGTCAGAGAGCGACACGACATAAGAATCCAAAATTTAGATAAAAATAAAAGGTTAGTCCTCTATTGCAATTTCAAAGTTAGGAACCAAAAATGGATCCATTCTTCTCTTCAGGAAGACATTCCTGTCCATAGAAATCAAGACAAAAAACATACTCAGGGGCTAAATGTGTTTCCCAACCGGCAAGAATAACGTATCAACGTCTTTCTACATAATTCAAATTCTGAATTCAAATGACATGCACAGCATTTATAAGAAGAGACCAGTTAAAATGAGCCAGGGCGAAAAAAAACTGGATATAAGTGAAAAATAAATAATAAAAAAAAAGAGGAATGAATGTAATGTGACACTGGCACATCATTATCATCATTAACATCATCATCATCATCAACAGTAGCAGCAGCAGCATTGACATCATCATCATCATCATTGTTTTTATCCATTTCTTTTTTTCAATACATCCAACAAAATTTAAACAATACTCTAAGACTTGAGACAGTATTCTAAGACTTGATACTCTTCTTGATGCCAATTGCTCATATATTTTATTTGTTTTTGTTTTTTAGGTAAGATGGTGAGCTGCTGGGCATTTTGTTTATCTGAGACATAAACATTGTTACTGCTGGCTAAATAGTGTCAATATGAAAATGTGGTTAGGAACAGATGCACACACACACACACACACACACACACACACATACAGGCATGTGTGTGTGTGTGTGTGTGTGTATGTGTATTGGTTCAGGTGTCACATAAGAGGCATTGGTGCTGGTGACACAAAAAAATCACTTGTGTCATGCCACATTACAAGCAATGCTGCTGGTGTCAAATAAAGTAAGCTGGGAGGCAATTTTCTTCAGCTGGATGCCCTTCCTGGTGTCAACCTCCACCAGTTTCCAAGTGAAATGATAATTCTCCAGTCTTTTTTGAATAACAAACAGTCTGGACATGATTACACAGAGCAATGTTTGAATGAGCCTTTTGTTTACAACTAGGGAACACACATGAAAACAAGAGGTAAAATAAACTCATTTACACAAACACATACAAAAATGCAGTTTCTGCTTCTGGTTTGTTCTACTTTAAAAAATATTTTTTAAATTTTCTTTTATATATTTTTATAAATACAAAAGAACTACTTCCTTTCCCATGAGTGTTATTTCACACAAACATATCTTTTTTTTTGTCCCACAATCACAAGACCATCTTTGTTCACCAATTTCTTTCTATATTGTTTGATATTTTTCTGTTATTGTCCTTGCTTATTTGTTTCTTCATTATATATGTTTCCCTGTTCTCTTTGTAACTCATCTTTATTTACCATCCTGCCTAGAGACCTCATCTTTTCTTGTTATTGTGCTCATGTTCATCCTTTACAGCTGTTCATTCGTGCCCCAGCAACTTATGTTGCTGAAATTGCTAAATTGAACAGTATTATCAAGGGTGCCAAAATCATGGAGAATTTTAGTCAATAACTGATGCGGGGTATGAAAATGTTAGCATCTATTGAGTGTATTTTCCTTGTTTTTCTATATGTTCAGTTATCATCCTCTGTGCCAGAATTTATGTGCATATATATATTTATATCTTTGGCAGACTTCGTTCAATTTCCATCTGACAAATTTATTCTCAAGGCCTTGATCATCCAGGAGCTAAAGCAGAAGACACCTGCCTAAAGCACCGTGCAGTGGAACTGATCCCAACACCATGTGGTTGAGAAACAAACTTCTTAAACATGCAGCTATGCTTGCATCTTGTCTCTTTAATATGACAAGGGTTACAGGCTAGACTTGAGAAAAAACTGGTACAGATCTTCTATATCAAACGACCAGAGAATAATGCATAAATTTCAAATTCTTATCATCCAGTAGTTCATCTAAGCTGTGTTTTCACCTAGGCAGCATGTATCTGAAGTGTATCAGAGAAAGGTAGAATTCATGTAATGAATCACATTTGCTGGAATTCGTTGATTTATAGGTGATAAAACAGCAATACTAAAATATAAACTTATATATATATTTACCCATTACTCATTTTATCATAAAATAAAAATAAAAAGTTTTAGGTTTTGGCTTATGAAAGTTTACAGGTTGATACTTATATTTATTGATGATATTTTACATATATTCACAATTCAAAATGGCTGCCCTTTGCTTTCTCCATAGCTTTTAATTCTTTATACAAACCATTTTCAATGCAACAATTTGTTCACATTTTGTTTGAGCCGCCATATTTAATTAAAGGTAAAGAATAAAACAAAAGAATGTTAGGGAGCATTATATAACATTTGCAACTACTTTTGCAAATAAGAATATTTCAATTTATGTTTGACTAATGCATAAATTATTACATTTAAATAATGGGCAAATGTATATACCACACTCGTCAGACCAATGGGCTCCATTTTTCTCTATACATTGAATGTTCTGTACACATTTGGACTAGAAGTGTACAGAATCTATTATCATTTCAAACTTACCAATGAATACAGTTGATATAATCAATAGCATGAAATCTTGTACCTTTTATTGCAAGGTAAACTGAATATTTCAATATACTGTGTTAGTAACAGGATATGAACTGTTATCTTCAACTCTAGCAACTTGTTATTTATGGCTCTCGAGATAATCACCTGTATTTATCTCTATTTCCTATTCACACACAATATAAATAAACAGAAAGGGAAAAACAAAGAGAAGACAGATTTTGCTGAAATGAAATCCAGCAGCTTCAATTTTTAGTAGAAATTTTCTTATTTGTAATGAATTTAAAGAATCATTTGAGAAAGAAAGATTGGTTGTAAGAATGATTTAGCTAGAATTAGATAGCTGTCTTTGATATTGTTAGCAAATGATATTATTTTATTATGTCAGTGACATTATTATATGACTTTGCATTTTCATCCATTTGGGGTTGATAAAACAAGTACCAGTTGAACACTGGGATCAATATAATTGATTCATCACCTCCGCCAAAGTTTCAGGTCATGTGCCTATAGTAGAAAGGATTATTACCATCATCATCATCATCATCATCATCATCATCATCATCATCATCATCATTATTATTATTATCATCATCATCATCATTATTATTATTATTATTATTATTATTATTATTATCATCATCATCATCATCATTATTAGGGCAGTGAGCTGGCAGAATCGTTAGCACACCGGGCAAAATGCTTAGCAGCATTTCGTCTGTCTTTATGTTCTGAGTTCAAATTCTGCCAGGGTCAGCTTGGCCTTTTATCCTCACGGGGGTCAATGAAATAAGTACTAGTTGAGCACTGGAGTTGGTGTAATAAACTAGTCCCCTCCCCCAAAATTTCCGTCCTTCTGCCTTTTGTAGAAAGGGTTATTACTATTATCTTATAACAATTTATGTATCAGCTTCCAGAAATGTGTTTAATATGTAAAATTGGCATATATTGGATCATCCCATAAATAATGTGGTTTATTTCAATTGCATGAACTAAAAGTCAGAGGGGGATGGGATAAACTACCTACATCAACCTGTTATAAAAGTAGGTAGTAATTTTATCTTGTTTTTATTCTAAGTGCAAGTTTTGAAGAGTGCAGTTCAATTTTAACAGTTATTTTTTCAAAGTTATAATGGAAGTGACAAAGGAGCATATTCGGCATATTTTGCTTTATGAGTTCAATAAAAGCAACAACACAGCAGAAAGTGTGAGAAATATTAATGCAGTATATGGATACTGGACAATAAGTGTAAGCCAGTGTCAATGGTGGTTCCAGAAATTCTGAGCCAGAAACTACAGCTTAGAAGATGAGCCTTGTCCTGGAAGATCTATAGAGCTCAACAAGACTGGCCGGCAAACTCTGATGGAACAAAAGCTCATCGTAACTGTTGAGGAACTAACAGAGATGTTTGGATTTGGTCATTTAACCATTCATTGACACCTGCGTGCCATCGGAAAGGTCAGCAAACTGGGTCAATGGGTTCCTCACAAACTTTTTGAGTCTAATTGTGCACAGAGAGTGAATGTATACTCTTCTTTTCTGTCCTATCTTATAAATGAACCTTTTTTGGATGATTAGTGACTGGTGACAAGAAATGGGTTCTCTATAAGAATGTCAAGCACCGAAGACAGAGGGTCAAGAAAGGAGAAACACTGGCACCCCAGGCTAAAGAAGTTCTTCACCCACGTAAGGTGTTGTTATCTGTTTGGTGGGATATGAAAGGTTTAGTCCGCTCTGAACTTTTAAACCCAAACCAAATGATAACAAAGGAGATCTGCTGCAAACAGCTTGAGTGGCTTCAGTCAATGCTGGAAGGAAAACGACCATCTTTGGTTTCAAGACAAAAGGTGTTCTTCCATCAGGGTAATGCTCAGCCACATACAGCAAAGATGACATCCCAAAAGCTGGAGCAGTTTGAATGAGAAACGATGCCCCACTCACCATATTCAGTGGACATTACTCATCTGATTATCATTTATTCCGCAGTCTTCAAAATTATTTGGACGGGAAAAATATGAATTCTGCAGATGAGGTCTGAACAGTACTGAAGAAGTATTTTTCATCACAGACAAGTGAATTTTGGAAGATGAGCCTTGCAAGTCTACTAGACAGATGGAAGAGCATTGTAGAAAATAAAGGAGAGTATATTTTAATCAAAAAAGAACTTCGTTAATCTTAATTTTGAAAAATATAAGAAGTATAAAAGAAACACATTATTTATGGGATGACCCATTACAATAACATTACACTGCTATATTTAGTGGTTATTTAAGCAATGTCTTCATGGATGATTAGTGGGTTGGATGGATGCTGATGAAGGAGTAAAAACTCCTGAAATATAGCATGTATGCCCTTTACCTATTTTTCGTCTTTGATCTCATTGTTGTGAGCATCAGGTATCTCGGATATGAAACGTTGTAACAAAAATCAGCGCTGGCTATAACTTCTATGGAATATCTACAGAGATAAATTTAACAAGTGATATATATATATATATATATATATACACATATATATATATATATATATATATATATATATATATATATATATATATATATATATATATATATATATATATATATATATATATATATTATAGTGGTGTAGGCCAGTTTATGGGGTTACCCTGGGTTTCTCACCCATAAGAGGTTTAGCCTTACGGCATATTTTCAGACCCCCAAACACTGCTAGCCTGAGAACTCTTTAAAATATGGAGAGGGAAAAGCCTCATTTTTAAGGGTAAAACCCTAAGTGATTATCTCCTTTTGCCATTATCCATCTATCTTCAGCTGCGCTGCCGTCTCTGCAGTCACTAAAGCACCATGAAGGTAAACGATTGTCTCCCTTTGGCATTCATATATATATATATATATATATATATATATATATATATATATATATATGGTGGTTGTCTACTCCTTAAACAGAGTTTGACCACCTCCTGCACCTACACCTTAGCCCTTTCATGGCGTCTGATGTGGCTTTTTAAACCAGACAGTGTTTTGAAAAAACACCCACACAGATTGCACCTAACATGGATCCTAACATGTCTTTTAAGACCCCCATTGGATTTGCAAACCCTCTGGCACACACCACATTCAAACGTGTGCACAGACATATAATCAGAATAGCTGGATGAGGTTTGTTCTCCATGGGTTCGCAGGTGAGATTTGAGGCCAACCAAGGACAGACATGGTCTGTCACAGACTGTGCACACAAAAAGGTCCTTGTCATTCACCTTCTCAGTCTTTACATTTTTCCTTAAATGTCTCTTGAGCCCTGCTTGCATCATCCTGGCCTCTTCAAATGCTTTCACTCCACTCCACACCCTTGTTCGCCATCCAACTCGATCTGAAGCGAGGACTTCTATATCTTTTGGAGCCATTCCAATTGACTTCATAGCAGTCCTTATGCCATCCTTAAACCTTTTTTTAGGTTTATGCCGATAACGTTTCCCCTCTGCAAGCTCACCATAAAACAGCTGTTTCGGCATGCGTTCATCTGCCATTCGAACAATATGGCCACACCATCTCAATTGGTTCCTCAAAATCATGGCTTTAATTGAGGGGATGCCTGCAGATGCAAGGATATCTGTGTTTGGAG